>NC_136593.1:27914708-27989708 GCF_910589615.1 Taurulus bubalis | reverse complement strand
ACAGAAGAATCAACTCACTATCTCATGACTCACCACAGACTTTCTACTCAACACAAGCAGCGCACAGAGGACACAAGCTGGTGCCGCCCTGTTTTATTACACTACCGGATCAGCTGTCCAGTGTTTACCTCCAGTGAAGTTGAGGGAGGCGGTTTGAGGAGGGCGGGGCCACCTGTCAGCGAAGAAGAAGAACCCCGACGGCACCGTCGCTGCACACTGAACGCCTCACGGAGCGTGGCGACGAGATAAAGGATCTCTGTGCTGGCTGAGAGAAAAGATCACGATGGGTGCTAGTTTAAGTCAGAAGATCGGCAGCAAGCGAGACACACGGAGTCGCACCTTCAGTGTCATGTGAGTCAACACACTCACCTGTCATTCATTCGTTGTAAAATGGTGTTTACAGCTGAACCCGTGTGTAAGCTCTGCCACAGTACCAGTTCATATTCGTGAACATAGATGGAGTTATTGTAATGCAGCAGTGAGAGTAAGAAACTCTATTTTACCGTGGCTGAACTACAACGCATTTCTTTGCTCCACTTGGCGAGTGGCCTCTGTTCCAGCGTACACTTGCACACACATGCAAATATTCACACACCCTCACCGTGAGCCGCAGATAAGACCGGCGGACTGTTTGCTCATCGGCCTCACGGATGTGGATACGTGTGTGTTTTCGTTTACACCAATGACAACAAACGGGACCAAAAGGCTGAGCATGTTCACATATTTATGTGCAGCACTTTGTTTTGTCGGGACGCCGAGTGGTTTGACTCGATCGGTTACAGTTTGGTCTCGACGGAGCCGCTTGTTTAATCACAGCAACGATCTCATTGTGAGAAATATAGCTCCGTCGTGTCAATAATTGCTTGAGGCGATTCGTGTCCTCTTGGGTCCGGGACGCATGGTGGCAGCTCTGACCTAAAACACACACTGCTGGTCTTCAGGGTTTTTTTGAGACTGTAAACATTCCATACAGTTCACTTGTGGAGAAGAAATAAAAACCCACTGTACAACCACAGATAGTAACATTTACATGTGACAACCTGCTGAACACATTGACAGACTAGTGGTGACGTAGTTGCTTCAGAGCAGTTGTGAGAAAAAGAAACCAGCTCACATTCGATTGGTTGCTGCGTCTGCAGCGATGCTTTATGTATAAAACAGAGTTCATTCACTCAGTTGTTCCTAACTGTGGTCGTTTGTGTCGTCACTAGCTGGTGTGTTCGTGGCCTCAGGCTCTTCTTCTTTGACCCAGGCTTTGGGCGACTTGTTCTTCTGCGTTTTCGGCGACGACGCGTCCGGCTGGCATGAATCGGCAAATCTCTCGCGGGCTTTCTCCCAGTTCTTTTGGGACTTTGATTTGGTCACCGAGGCGGAGTCGAGAGACATGGCGGCACCGGCGCCCAGACCCGACTGGGACTTTCGGATTTTCAACTGAATCTGTGGAGAAAGGAATGAGAAAGAAATAAAATCATTGCTCTGCAATACACTTTACTCGATACAGAATCTGCGTCAACGTCAACAGATGGACTTACCGGGGCTTTCATTCCAGTTCCACCTTTACCCAGACCCTCTCCTTTCTTCCAGCCCATTTTTTCCAGCATTTTCCGTCCTTTATTGACTTCGCTGATCTCCCTTTGAGAAGACAAGTCAGAGGTATTACATGCTTACCACTTCATCCATTTCTTATCCTTCTTTAGCGATTGGACAGCACACTTACTGATGGACAGAAGCAGGTGCGTCATCTCGTTGAAAAACACCCTCGCTGCCCACCGTCTGCCGGCGAGACTCTGCTCGGTCCTGGTACCTGGGGTTCTTTAGAGCTTTGGCCTCCTCGTACTCACTGCTCTGTTGACGTAAAAGCACAGCGAACAGAGCGGTGAGAGGCATGAAGAGAGGAAGCGGTCCGCTGGCAGCTGCTAGTCCTGATGACGCTCACCTGCAGGCCGTATTTAGCCTTCATCTGCTTCAGCTCCTTTTGCCTCAGTGCTTCTTTATCCTCTTTGCTCACCAAGGCAGCAGGGCCTTTGGGGAAATACAGAGTGAAACTAAGAATTTAACTCTCCTGTCTCCTGACATGTTAAACACAACTTGCGAGTGCAATCTCATGCCAAGCTTTTGTTTGAGGAAAGGTTTAAACAAAGAAAAAGGCTTTTCAAACATGTTCCAATATCACTGCGGTTTCATGACTATCCAAACAAAGTGTTCTGTGATTTGCCTTCTCACCGGTAGTCTCCTCTCTTCTGTGCTTGCTGAGGTGAGCCATCACCTGACCAGGCTCACAGCCGTCACAGGTGTCGGTCCCCGAGTGGATATGGAAAGACAGCACGGACTCACCCATCTTCACCTCGTCGCCGTGCATCAGTGCATGCGGCTCACATTTGGTTTTGGGCTGCAGAGGAAACAAGCGTCGATAACGTCATTGCTCCGTTGAACTTTTACGGTTCTATTTAGAGGCAACAGACGAGAGACAGAATGTTGACCTGCAAGATCCTGTTGCCATTAATGACCGTTCCATTCTGGCTTCCCTGGTCCACCAGCATGTAGCCCTGCAGCTCCTGGTCAAAGTACACCTCTGCGTGGAACTGCAACCAAACAGGTCAGTTAGGGACATCAAATACGCAAATAAATCATAAGATCACTGGGCGAAAATAAAATTGAAGGGGTACCTTGCTGACTCCCATTTCTGGTATTCGGATCGCATGGTCCATATCCTTCTCTCTGCAACAGAAAGACAGCAGGTCGTCTTCTTTATGACTTAGCGAGAGATCCAGTTCTCATATTCATCACTTCTAGTCTTGCATGGGGGTATTGCTCAGTGCTTATTTAAAGCCAATTCATTATGTCTACAACATGCATTCACCTCTTCTTGGCACAAACGTTTCAAACCGTGTGCAGACAAAAGTCATGTTTTCCATGACGAGAAAAAAAAGATCACAAACCTGCCAATGGTGGCTGCAGAGTCGGCTGTGATGATGAACAGAGTGCCCACCTGCAGCACCGGGGATCTAACCACCGTCACTCTCACGCAGGGCGGCCAAATGTCTTTGGCTGCAAGAAAAATAAACCCGTTGCATCGTCTGAGGTGTGAGGAACAAATGACAGCGGATGATCTGAAAAGAGTTAAGATTAAACACGTTCCCTATGATTCTTTCTTAGAGACAAGCTCTAAATTCGGCGTGTTCTTCCTCTCACCTTCATGACTCTGAGTCTCCATTTCTGACTCCGGGCTTTCCTTGGAGCTGGAGCTGGAAGAGGATGAGAACGAGGGAGTGGACTCCCACTCCTCTTTCTCCGACTCGGTGATCTCACCCTCCTCCGGTTCGCTGTTCCCCTCAGAGTTGTCGCTCAAAGCCGGACTCTTTTTCTTCTTCGGCTTTTTTGACTTGGATTTCTTCTTTTTCCTCCTGGATCTATCTTTATCCTTATCCCTACTATCCTCATCATCCTCAGAATCCGTTTTCTGCCTCTTCCTCTTCGATGACAGCTTGCTGCTCCCCTCTCTGCGTCTGGAGGAGTGTTTTCTACGTGGAGCCTCATCCGGACTGCGAGACTTTCGTTTCCGTTTTGCGGTCTTCTTCGTTGTTTTCCTTTCAACCCATTCAGTTTCTTCTTCTTCCAACTTCACCTCATCCCATATGAGTTCCTGCCATCAGACAGTCAACAGTGAGATTTCCATCTCCAGTGAGGTTCAAGGACAGGGCCGGCTGGCTTTGTAGATCCCTTTCGCCTGCTCATGTCTGGTTCCTGGTTTCAGTCTTCAAAGACAACTCACTATAGACCTCCACCTCCACTTGGGCCATTACATTATTTAAGGTGCTAAAATCTCCTCACTCACTTGAGAACTTGCTATAGACCCAACAAGACTGTGAATCATAGTATCCGTCACTATTTGTCAAAGGTATTGTTGTGACTAACCGACCCCAACACTTTAATTAGAACTGTATGAGTGGTGTATTAGTAACACTTGACATTAATTAAAGGTGTACCTCTGTGTGAAGCAGTCTTCCAGTAAGAAGAAATCTTCATTTTAGCCAATGAGTTAGTCACCTCTTGCACCTAGGTCAGAGGATGATCTTTTAGTCGTCTAACCTCAGTCTAATACAAAGAAACAAGCATTTGAAGACTGAAACCAATTGTCACGAGTATTTCAAACATCAAGGTTTTTAGGGGAACTACAAAGTCAAAAGCCAGCTGTCAGTCAAAGTATAAAATGTATTTACGTTAACATCAATAAAGGATGCAGGTGTTTCCTACCTTATCGTCCTGGTGGGATGCTTTCTTGGACCCTTTTTTCAACTTTTTGCTTTTCTTTTCACCCGTGCTCTTGTCTTGGGAAGGCTCTGCAGCAGTTTGTACAGCAGGCACCTCAATCCTGGAGTGGAACTGGTATCGTCCACTCTCTGCATCAAAGCAGTAGTAAAAGCCTGTGTTGTTATCGTAGTACAACTGACTGGCCTGGGAAGAGAAACAAATAAGATCAGCGGACCTGTACACGTCTGTATTAATCACGTATAGACAACTTAATGTTACGCACCGAGTCGTAGTAGAAGCTTGTGCTGTGGTCGTAGTACATCCCAGTAGTCTCATCAAAGACAAACCCAGTTTGGGTCATAGCCTCTTCAGCAGTCGCCCTCAGCATATCAGCTATGGATCCTCCATCCTCCTGAAAGAGACGATGACATTTAACAGTCATAACGTACGAAACCATTACTTCCCCTTCAAGGAACTTTTTAACACAACAAACCTCTGTTGTGACTGCAACGCTGTCATCAGGGTTAGGGTTAGCATTAGCATTAGCTGCTTCAACAGGTGTTGAAACCTCCGTTGCCTCGCTGCCATTAGCTGCTGCTGCGTCCACGCCGTCCTTCACGTCTGAAGCCTCCGGGTTCTGAGACTGGCCTCCATAGTAGTAGTTGTAATAATCTGAGGAGTATTGAAAAAAATGTGTCAACTCTCCAAACGGAAATGATCATGTAATTTATTTAATATAAATACAAAATGAACAAACCTGTTTCTGTCCACACATATTCTTCTGTCTGAGTTTCACTGTGCACTCGGTCTTTATCTCTCTTCTTCCGCTCATGAATCTCTGCACTCAGCTGGTCGACCTGGGGATGAAAATGCATTTTTAATTAATTCATGAAGTTACCGGTGTGTGTGTGTGTGTGTGTGTGTGTGTGTGTGTGTGTGTGTAAGTAATAACATGATAAATAAGTCTTAAATTATGTTTAAGAGAAAAACAACATTGTTCACACACTTAATTCATGTGGCAGACATTCTTGAAGTTACAGGTGTGTGTGTGTGTGTGTGTGTGTGTGTGTGTGTGTATATATATATATGTATGTATGAGGTCTTAAATTATGGTTAAGAGAAAAAAACCATTTAACACCCCTGTGACAGATACTTTTACTTTGTGTATGCATCTACGTATGTATCTGAGGATGTATTCTCTTTATTCTATTTTATCATATTTTGTTATATATATAAAAATGTAAAAAGCCTCCTGTGAACAGGTGTTGGAAATTAGCGTTTCGTTAATAATAATAATGCATTTATACTGAAAAGCGCTATATAAATATATAGCACTTTTCATAATACTCAGTCACTTTACACAACATTTAAAATATCCTAAAAGCTATGCAATAAAAACAAATAAATATACTATATAATATGCTATATATACTTAAAGCAGTGCATCTGTTTTTGTGTGCATAGATGTACGCTATGAATTATAAATCCACATCAAATAAATAAAGTCATAAGTCAAAGTAGCTACTAATGCAGAGTGATTACATTATGTGAGGTGCATTATAGCAGACTGGACTCCCTCAAAGCCCCGGTGTTACCGATTGACTGGTTTTTGAATTAACTGGTTTATGTTCACGTGCGTGAGGCAGATGTGTCGTAGGAGTGGCGATATATCTGGGTGGAAACACGTCTGCTGTTCCGTTTATAGTCTTTAAAAAGAGACACTAAGAAGAATGTGACAGAGAGGCTATGCAGTCGAAATGTGTATTTTCTAGTTAGTCAACACGGGTCCTGAGAGGCCACTCCTACGACACATCTGCCTCACGCACGCGAACATAAACCAGTTAATTCAAAAAACAGTTAATCGGTAACACCGGCCCTGGTCGCACCTGTGTCCGCAGGTCCTCGTTGTAGCTCCCCGTGCTCCTCTGCAGCCGGTCGGCCTGGCTCAGCTGCTTCTGCAGCTTGCACAGCTCGGCTCTGCAGTCCCGGAGCTCCCGCTTCAGAGACTCCACTCTCAGCCGGAGCTCGCTCTCCTCGGGCGGCGCGTCTTCTTCTCCACAGTCGTTCTCCATCTCTCAACTAAAAACACGTCAAACAGTCAACTTTGTAACTCGCAACGTTGAAGAAAGCTGCCTCGGAATGTTAGCCGCAGAAGCTAGCTCTTCTAGCATGTCTGTTTTCTGGAGGTTGCTAGTTAATTTCTTTAAAAATATAGTAGTCAAACACAGACGGGTGTTACTTAACTAACCGATGACCCTCACCGATGACGCTAGCCGCACTAGCTTCGCGTTAGCTCCGACTAGACTCACTTACCGCTCGCGTCGCTTTCGTCTCTTTTTCAGTGAACTTCCTGTCCGCGCGACACGTGAGCCGATCTGAAAGTTGAAAATACACATTTTGTAACTATCCCGTGTTTCCGACACACTCGAGTACATGTTTTGATGATAATGAGACAGTTATAACCGTGGTAATGTTTACTGGCCACCCTGCTCACAACCGCCATTTACTAGAACGGAAGTACTTCTTCTTCGAGTTCGGCGGACTTCTTCTTCTTCGGCATTTTCAAATCTGACCACATAGAAGAAGAACTTTACTACCACATATCGACAAACTAGTGCAGTGGGAAATTCATTTCCCCAAGGCACATGAGAAATTGGCACCGTTGTGGACCGAACCGATAGACTAATATTCATTTTATTACATTATTTTTTTTTAAACTGTAAATGATATGGTTTTGAGCTGCTACTGTTATAATAAGGCTATGAAAATGCCATTTTATTTGTTTAACATACCTTTAAACCTTCACAAAACATATGTATGTTAAAGACCAGCCATTTATTAACTTTATACAAAAGCAATAATCACAATGTTCATTCATATAGTGTGGTGGTGTGCAATTGAACATACATGTAAAGGTGTATTACGCAATAGATACCATGTGCTGTTTTTTTTTAGGTTTCTTTGTGACCTTAACTCGGTATTTAAATTGATGATATTTATTGCTATCAGAATATGTAAGCAGCATTCATGTGTTTGCGTATTGAAGTGCACTGTCCGGGTGTCACTGTGCACTTTCACCGCTAGATGTCGCTGCAGCACACTGAATCAGCTTTTTGACAGTTCAGAGTGAAACTATGGGAAACATGTGATGCATGAGTAGCCTACTCTTCTAACCAGAGAAGGGAGTTCTCATCTCTGGCAGCATGTGGTCATAACTTGAAGTCAAAGCCAAACGTTTTCAGCAAGTTTCTAGCTGCTATTTATATAAAACTAAATGTTCATCTCACACTCTTCAGTTTGCCACTGTTCATATTTACCATCAGAGCCATTTTAGTTTCTCTGACAGTTGTGACAAGGCAAACATGAGGACTACTGTATGCTAACGTGGGCTAACACACACACACACACACACACAAATATTGTGTTCCCATTTGGATTCACTTCCTCCCTCTATGTGTTTCTGCACTTATTCCAGGCTCCAGAGGATGAGCTGTTGTATAATAATGCCCCCTCCCCCTGTTGTCCTCTACAAATTAAATTGTCTCTATTTATGGCGAGAGGGTACAGTATGATACTGTAGACACAGCACTGTTTAAATATATCATATGCTTATGTGCAAATATTATCTCTGCATTCACCTGAGCTGTGAAGTTGCAGGGAAACTTTGTCAGAAAAATAGTGTTACTGGATTCATCCCTAAGCTTCACATGGACACCTACATGTGTCCTTAGTGTGACATCAGGACAGCAGAAAGTCTCTACATCTTCCGTTGCAAACTAAAAACACACTTTTTCGACTACACTTTGAATAAGGAAGGTAGCACCTAGTAGCACTTAAATGTTACTTACTGATCGCACTTTGTAGTTTAACTTTATTGAAGAAATTGTACTTTCTTGATTCTTGTTGTCCTGAGTTTGTACTCGTGGTTGAATGCACTTATTGTAAGTCGCTTTGGATAAAAGCTTCAGCTAAATGAAATGTAATGAGTCACATTTAGTGCGGGCAGATTTTGCGTTGCTGTGTCAACTGAGAACGGGTCGGTGGGCTCAGAAGGCCGCAGTTGTTTTGCTTCTTTCTGTTTTCTCAACATTGCTTTTGGGTTCCTCCCACCGTGTTTGAAATCTGAGCCCTTTTGAGTTCTATTTGGATTCTAGTGCCGTGTCAGACTCCTTGGCAGGACCTCTGGTGGCTGTGGTGGTGGCAGAATGCGGTGGTCTCTGATCCCATTTTTAGACTAGAAAGCAGGTATAAAGCTGTCATCTGAGACGACTACTTTGTTTTTTAAGGAGGGAAAAAGAATTCGGTGCTCAGTTCAAGTTTCCTTCGTGTGTTTGTTAAAAAAAACCTGGCAATGAAGAGTTATGAGATTATGTAGGGATGGTTATGGAAACCCTCTCTGGTTACCATGAGCTTCTACTGGGCCCTCACTATGGTGCAGGGAGCAATTTAAAATAAACTGAGAATCCATAAGAGTTTAATGGCCTTTTCTCTCTCAATTTATTGTGGAAAAATAACCTCCACAAATTCAGAAAACACATGATATCTTCTCTTTTTTCTCATGCGTTGTTGCTTTGTCTACTCAGAGTGTTGATCAAAGATTATTGACAAGGACAACATGTGGGAACACTAATCTTTTGTTCTAATAAGCCTGAGCTACTGAGGGGCTTTTCTATATAGACCCTAAAATAAAGGCACAAATTGATCCTTGCACTCCCGTCATTATCTCTTTGCTCCTCAATATCTTGCACATAATCAATGCAAGCAGGGCTCCTCCTCATCCTCACCTCAGCCTCAAGCCTCAGACCCAGACATGAATACGTGGGCGGAGGACAAACTCCTCCCTTTCTGGTCCAGTGTGGAAACTCTGAGCCCGGCTGAGGCAACGTGTGTCTCTGCTCCTTCATTGGAATTTGGGAGGAGTTTAGCTGCTGCGTGGCCAAAACAAACCCTGAAGGACGAGGACAGTTTCAGAAAACAATACACAGAGGATGCATTCGCATGTTGTAGGACAAAGGCATGCAAAACAAAAAAAACACCAAAAGTAGTACATGTGTTCTTGAAAAAGCCCAGAAGCTGTGACCACAGTGAAGCTCTGATGTGTGATTCATTTCAACTCACATATCAAAAAGATGAAGTTTTAAGAAGATTTGCAACATGTGTCTGATTCTCCGAGCCTCGGATTCTCAGACAGGAAGTTCCAAAGTTGAGTGACGTTGAACGCAGAAGCCCGATCGCAGCCAGCAGACGCCTGCTTGAGGATCTGAGGCTGGGGGTCATCGTCTAACACCCTGTGGTTTGAAGGGATGGGAAACCAAATATAAATATTTCTGATTCATCTTAATTTTGCTGGAGGAAGTTTTAAGACGTTTGACAATAGGTGATGGAGGACTTCAGTGGTTTGAACCAAAGCTCTGAGGTGCATTCATATGACAATGTTAATTATAACATGCTGTTTGTGGACATGTCCTTGTGGGAGCAAGTATAGGAGAACAGGAGAAGAGGAGGCCTCACCAACAGCTACTGGAAAGGTTCTGTCTGACCAGTTCGACGGGCCGACCCATTGTTCAAGGCAATCCAACAAAGTTGCACCATGGACGGCATCAAATCGCGAAAAATAGAAATAGTGCAATCACCAGCATCAGTAATAATGCAGCGTCAGTAATAAATCATGTATAGCAGTGTTTCATGTCTTCTTCCATAATCTGTTTATCTTTGCAGATCAAGGGGTTCTTCTTCTACTCAAAGAGCTCTCTGTTGAAGTGAGGAGTGGCTTTCACAGCATCAGTGAACACTTTAATACTGTTGAAGTATTTCAGACACACATCTTGAGTATATCCTGCCTCAACAACATGTACCTGTTTCAGATGCAACTAATGGGCGTTTACCACCAATTAAGTAGGCCATGTGTCCTGTGTGTTCACTGCTACCGCAGACACATTGCATGCAGGTAGACCTCCTGGGGCTCTGCAGCAGAACCGGTTCCCCTGGTTCTGCGTGGCTGCCCCTGGGTGGGGGAAACAGTGAACTGTTCCACAGCCTGGGGGAGCAAAGTAGGCTTTAGAGATCGAGCCCGACATTCCTAACCTCTCTCTCTGGGCTATAAAGTGTGGAGCCCCAGCAGCCCAGCTCCTCCTCCACCTTCTGTGTTTGTTTTTCTGACTCCCTCCTTCTGCTTCAGAGTGGAAGCGCGGCCTGACAGGACCGTACCATTCTGCAACCACAGGGGAGCTCAATGTTTTTTAACCTTTTTTTGAGCCGAGGCATAACAAACCCAGCGGCACACCAACAACCAAAACAGTTACAAAATGTCACATTGTAGCATAATACAGCATGTATAGGTAATTATTGCGCATGGAAGAGTATTTCATTACAAGGCCAGCCACTATATTTCAGGCTCAAAGCTCAACAATGGCAGATTATTTGCGGCAACTAAATACAATTTTTTGGGATCAATTAAATGAGATTGGACATTTCCCCACGGCACACCTGACGCACACCAGTGTGCCGCGGCACAGTGGTTGAAAACCGCGCGCGTCCTGCCTCCCCCGCGGCGCGCTGCGTCCGTGGACCGGCCCGAGGTGGAGGGGAGAGTTTGGGGAGCGTTTTGAAACCCAGCTGATCAGAGCTGAGGTATTCTGGAGCGTGACTGGGACCATTACACGCGAGGATAAGAGGAAGCAGCTGAATCTGTGTGATTGTAAGACGGGGAATACACACATAGAAGAAGGGGAAGATACATGTCTCCTCCCTTCACGGAGGACTGAGTGGGTACTCCGTGGGAAGATGTGAGAGCTGCTGACATCTGAGGAAGACGCGCACAGAAAACGGTTCGGGCGCGCGCTGGAATCCATTCCAGCGAGTCTGTGAGTCCAAAGAGGAACGCGGAGAAGATGTCTTGGCTGTCACCTGTGTCGTGGGCCAAATGGACGTGGACGGCGGTGAGAGGGGGAGAGGAGGGAGAGGAGGATGAAGAGGGGCGAGAGCCGAGGGAGCAACGTGGAGAGGAAGAGGAAGAGGAAGAGGAGGATGAGAGATCGCAAGGCTGCAGGCAAGTGTTGTGCTGGAGCCAAAACACGCGGGACAGAGCCCCTTCCTCTTGTTCAGACAATGTGGATCACGCCGTCTGACGGTGTGATCCACATTGTCTGAACAGGAGGAGGAGGCTGTGTCACGCGTGTTTTCACGCGCGTGACTGTGCGCCCACCTGCCGGGTGGAGGGATCTCTCATTGAAGGAAAACAGGAGCAGAAGCACTTCTTGTTTTGTTTGCATGCAGATTGTAGATGGTGTCATGTCGGTGTCACACTGACATGACACCATCATGTCTCACTCCAGCAGGCGGGTTCGGTTTAGTTTAATGACGTAATCATTGCTCTAACGTGACACATCATGCATCATGGCCGGATTCTCTTATTCTGCCTGCTTTAATATTATCATGCACGGCCATTGTTCCAAGTAAAGTGTGTGCTGTCCTCTGCACTTGGACATTTTATGTATCACCGCTTGTTTGTTTACTTTCCAGCAGTTATCTAACCAGTCGCATCAATATCTCACAGCACTGTTACTAGACTTACATAATAAGTGATCAGATCAAATTGATTGTTGCTGCTCCACAATGTTATTTTAAGATGAATACACACATGAACTAGTTTGTGTGGTGCAGTCTCATGTGTAGTGTGCTCAAGATGTGACAGGAAATAGTGGGCCGTCCTACTTCCTCTTTCTCTCTCTCTCTTTCTTTTACTTCATCTTTTTCTTTCTCTCCAGTGCAGAGTGTTGCACAATGCAACATCAGAGGAAAGAGTATTAGACGTAATATAGATGGATTTGAAACGTATAGAAACTTGTAAAAGGCACATCCAACTCAAAATAACATCTGATCTTTGCCGCATTTATCAAAAAAGTGATGCAGTGATGAGGGTTCATGTGATGAAACAGAATAAAGCTATTGCATTTGTATACTTGTGCATAGTTCAATGTTGTGCAGTTGTTTCACAGCCCTTTGCTTGTTTAGTCCCAGTAGTTTTGATCACTGCTCTTCAGTTACAGATTGTTGTCCTCCGGCTTCCTCATGCTTTGAATGTTTGTAAAGTTCACGCTCTCTCCTCTCTGGCTTCCACAGCTCTGACTCAGAGGGTCAGTTTGAAACTCCTGAAGCAGCCTCTCCTGTCCACGCCCATCCAGCCTTCCCAGGAGAGCTGGAGAACAACAACACTGATGCAGACAGAACAGGTGAGGGGGGGGGAGAGTCTCATTAACATTATAAATATCAATCAGATCAGATCAGAAGAGAAGTCGGTTCGAGCACATTAAAGACAGACTGGCTCTCCTTAAAGTTGCCATGGAAACTAGTCTTTTGATGGCGCTCTTGATGTTCAGCCATCACGTGGCTGCACATGTGTTTGTCTTTATGTCTTTGTAGTCAACTAAAGGCAGAACTGCTTCACCTTTAAAATAAAAAATAGTCTTTTTAAATAGTAAATATGAAGTGTCTGAGCTGCCTGGTTCATCAGGTTCTCCACACAGGAACTGGATGCACATGCACATTTTAGGAATGCACCTACATCCTGCATTTAAGCTTTTGATTGCTCGGTATGTAAGACGGCATGAAAGCACACTGAGTTCGGGGTGTGATGAAGGCAGCAGCGCTGTCATTGTCATCTGAATCCCTGAGAGGAGGAGCCGGCAGCAGAGTGTGGGAACGACCTTTGCTCCGGTATTCAACAGGTTCCACAAAAGCTCCGGTCGGCCCCGTTCTGTACTGGTAACAAAGCTGGTTATCAAGATGAGAGCATCATGAACGTCGCTTTTTAAAGACAATGCAATGCTATCACTAAATAATAATGCACAAAGTCCTTCCTGTTAGGCAGCTCCAACGACTTTTTCTAAAAGTGTACATTGTGAAGGTCGACCGTTAGGAGGGAGTTCCCTTTTGTTTCTACACAAACATCCTTCCTGCAGCTGAACCCTGCAGAGTGGAAACGTCTCTTAATGTAAACGTACTGAAGGCAGTGTTTGTCTGTGGCATCCAACGTCTCCATTATTATATCAGCATCCGTCTATATGTATAACAGTTTATAAATATTTAGCAGATGATTGAGGACTTTGCCAATACCAGAAAGGCACTTAACGTGAAAATGATTACATTGACAGATTGATGCTCGAGGATTACTTTGCATGTTTCCTGAATGGACGTTTACATGAACTGAAATGCATGATAATATATGGTAATACATGAATAATTAATCATCAATACTATTTGTTGTAACTATATGGATGCTATGTTGCATTGTTTTATTTTTAATAATGTTGGGAAAAAAGGCTTTAGGTTCCGAGATAATTATTTATATGATATGTGTGTTTGACTGGAAACAATAACTAGCATAGGGTCACTTTTTACACATATTACAATCATATATCAAGAGAAAATGGTAAACAAATGCAAAACAATTCATTTTATTAATCAAATTAGACCACATGTTTTTAATATTATTGTAAAGCCGCTGCAGTGAGATTCCTCCCTGCTGTGAGAGTAAGAGAACGTGAGTATGAATGTGGATTTGCATCATGAGGACATGTTGTCTGGGCATGTTGGGCTGCAGGAATACTTAGAAAACAACACTTTGGCAACATGCTCCTGTGTGTGGAGCCTCCTAGCAACATAACATGACAGAAGTATGGCGAGTATGACGGGCTCGCTGAAATATGTTGATGTGTCAAAAGGTTCGCTCGGGCCAATACTGCCTCCACAGCGGCCACCGCCCCTTTTGTGTTCAACTGGACTTAAAATGCACGACTTGATTTTTAAATGTCGTGGCCCTCATAGTAAGACATCGCCATGGCAACAGCAGCAGTAGGAGCCATTGGCTGGCTAGGAGCCAATCAGATGTCACCAACATCTGAGTTTGGATTCTATTGGAGAGATTGTCATCGGGAAGAAGTGTGCATGCCGTTTTAAAGTTTGCATAATGAATTGTTTTTGGTTAATTCTGGTGTGTTTTCTTCTTCTTCAGATGTGGATCAGGAGGAGCAGTTGATAGTCACTGCTCCGGTTTGGGATCAGAATATTCTGTTCAGCCACAACATGGGTCAAGATGAGCCTGCAGTGCCTGTGGGTGCTCCACTGGAAGTCACCATCCAGACCCTGGAAGCACAACAAACAGAGAGTCTTCCAGAAGTCTTGGGCTCTGGCCCCGTTCCACTCTCAGTGAAGGAAATGGCTGAAGTGGCCAAATGCACAGCGTCAACCACAGAACCATCCCAAGCCCCAGGCCCCGTCCTAGTTGCAGATCCTGTCCCGGATGTGGCTCCAGCTCCAGCTCTAGCTCAAGAACCAGACTCAGTCCTTAGCAGGGAACCTGTAGTCAGTCCAGCTCCAGCTCCTGCTCTAGCTCTAGCTCCTGCTCTAGCTCCTGCTCCTGCTCAAGAACCAGACCCAGTCCTTAGCAGTGAACCTGTAGTCAGTCCAGCACCAGCTCCAGCTCCTGCTCCTGCTCCTGCTTTAGCTCCTGCTCCTGCTCTAGCTCAAGAACCAGACCCAGTCCTTAGCAGTGAACCAGCAATCAGTCCAGCTCCAGCTCCTGCACTAGCTCCAGCTCAAGAACCAGACTCAGTCCTTAGCTGTGAACCTGCAGTCATTCCAGCTCCTGCTCCAGCTCTAGCTCCTACTCCTGCACTAGCTCCTGCTCCAGCTCCTGCTCCAGCTCAAGAACCAGACCCAGTCCTTAGCAGTGAACCTGCTGTCAGTCCAGCTCCAGTTCCTGCTCCTGCACTAGCTCCTGTTCCTGCTCTAGTTCCTGCTCCAGCTCTAACTCCTGTTCCTGCGCCTGCTCCAGCTCTAGCTCAAGAACCAGACCCAGTCCTTAGCAGTGAACCTGCAGTCAGTCCAGCTCCTGCTCCTGCACTAGCTCCTGCTCCAGCTCAAGAACCAGACTTAGTCCTTGGCAGTGAACCTGCAGTCGGTCCAGTGCCAGAGCCCCCTGAGCAGAAACCTCTTGCTGAACCAGAATCCCAGTGCAATGGCCTGGACCAGACAGAGCCTGCTCAAAAGACTAAAACCAGCAGGTCTAAGCCTCCACACCTGAAGGTAAAGGCCTCGCTGAACGAGCTTGCCCAAACAATTGAGGAACAAGAACTTCCTGTTCCTTCGGCCACTTACAAATTTGACCCGGACCAGCTGGACGACAGCTTCAACCCCTTCAATTGCGGCGGATCCAAAATCCAGAACTCTCCGCCACCGTTTGGTTCAAGCTCTCTTCCCAGACTGGAGCCCCTCGGTGGCTCCTCGCCTGTGTGTGAGGCCGGCTCAGCAGCTCCTCCAGCAGAAGCAGAGAAGACGGAGCCGTCGTCAGAGGGCAAGTCTGTGATGCTGGAGTTCGGTCTGGACGAGGGGACGGTCCGCAAGCCCCCTCCGAGGAAGTTAGGCGGTAGAAAGTCAACCAGCAAACTTGCAGCTAAGAAGCAGAAGGCCAAAGGATCTGAGGCTCCCTGCAAGGCTGCACCAGAGCTCACAAGCTCAGAAACAGATTCTCAACCAGCATCAGAACCAGTTTCTCAACCAGCATCAGAACCAGTTTCTCTTCCAGCATCGGAACCAGTTTCTCTTCCAGCATCGGAACCAGTTTCTCAACCAGCATCAGAACCAGCTCCGGATCCTCTTCCAGAAACTCCTTTGCCAGTTTCGGACTCTACCGCACCTCTGAACCTCGATGATATGCCTATTCCTAAATCGGGAACATATAACTTTGATCCAAGTCAGTGGGACGACCCGAACTTCAATCCGTTTGGTAGCAACGGTGCGACGAGCGGCTCTCCTGTTCTCCCAAAGAGCTCCTACAGTTTTGATCCAAACAATTTTGACGACTCCGTGGACCCTTTTAAACCCTCCAAATCCATGAGCACCGAGGACTCGTCCAGCGGCGCCACTCAGCCGGAGAAAAAGGTGAAAGACGGAGGCAAACAGAAAGCGGGGGAGAAGAAAGTGAGGCCGGTTCCCAAGAAAAACAAAGAAAAGACAATCACGTAAGTCTATGCAGCGAAATGAAAACTTTCTTTCTTGATATTAAAATACAGATTTCATTTTATTCAGTTTATCTGTCATTTTAGATTTATATTCACTCCACTGAGCTTCCTCTTCTTTGGCTGGATGTGTTAGCTTAGAAACAAGCCCCGAAACGTCACACTTCACACTGGTCATTGGCGTAAACCCCTGGATCAGTCTCTTAGAAGTCCTTATGGCTGCAGCAGTTTGGACTCTTCAGCTTCTCCCGGGCTGCCGGCATGTGTTGATGCTGCATTTAAATTAACACGATGAGCTGCTGAACGCCTTCAGTCTCTCACACGCTCTCCTTTGTCTCTTTCTCCTGATCTGTTTTACATCCCATGCATCCATATCCCCTTCATTCTTCATCCTACCTCCTCTTGTCTGTTACGCAACCTCCACAACCGCTGCTTTCGCCTACTTCTACTCGCCCCAGGACATCTGAACAAGTCAAGTTGCTCTGTTTTCGGTTGTAAGTACTCTCACTAGCAACGCTCTCTTTCTTTCGTGCACGCTGGCTTCCCATTTTACTCTCAGCGTGGCGTGTGCTGTACCAGACTCCACTGATGAATGAGCATGATCATCACAATATATACAGCCACATACATCATCTTATACATCATCAAGTGAACCTGTCCTGTCTTGTGATCCCTCCTGAAGTTGGGCAACAGTGGAATGGTTCTGTGTGTAGCTGTACCTCACTTGTTATCGGGCTAAGAAGCTCTCTGGTTGCATCAACAGGAGGAGGAGCTATCTGACACTCATATTGTCGCTTTGTGTTTGTTTTGTAGGAATTCCTGTAAAGTTCAGAAATATGATGAGAGTCCGTCCTTGGTGGTTGACGTGTGCAATCAGGTAATGTATCACCTTCCTGCAGCTGTCACACACACACACGCACACACTCACACACACACACTCTCTCTCACACACACACTTATGCGCGCACACACACACACACACACACACACTTATGCGCACACGCACACACACACACACAAGCTCACCCTCACACACACTTGCGCGCGCACACACACACACAAACTCACCCTCACACAGACACTCACACACTTCCGTGCGCACACACACACACACACACACACACACTCACACACTTACGCACATACACACACTTATGTGCACGGACACACACACACACAAACTCACCCTCACACACACACACTCACACTCACTTACACATGCGCACACACACACAAACTCACCCTCACACACACACACACTCTTACAAACTTATGCGTGCACACACACACTCACTCACTCACACAAACTCACCCTCACACACTTACGCACACACACTCACTCACTTACACGCACACACACTCTCTCTCTCACACTCACACTCACACACACACACACATTGGCTCCAGCTCTGCAGTGCTGGTTTGGCGACATATGTGTGACTTATAACTCTGAAGTCAAATATGAGTCTGTATTTTCCCTCAGCATGAACACCTCCATGTTGAAGGAGATCTCCTTCACTTGTTGTGTAATGCCGGAGTCGCTCACATAACGTATAGTAACACAGTTTGTTGTCAAGACCCAGTCCACCAATATCACCTTACATAATATAACTTCCTCAGGATGGTGCGTCTGGAATATATTCATGAAATGGAGTGATGATAGACCTTTGGGATTGTAATAAATTATACTTGTGTATGTCTAAAGTAATGTAATGTACAGGAAACATTTGCTGCTTAAAACTAAATTTCTTTCTTCCTTTAATCAGGTATTTATATTGAGTTGTATTTGATATCTAAGTATGAAGTGAATCTTATCAAGAATCCCCTCATAATGTGGATCCTATCTTCCTCCCTCCTCTCCAGGAGGAGGACGAGGTGGAGGCTCACACCCCAGAGATCGCTCAGCGGGTTCATCACGCCACTGATGAGGAGAAGCTGGCCTCCACCGGCATGAAGGGCCCGCCACCGGACCGCCAGGAGGACCGAGGGGACCCCGACGGCCAGAGAGCTCCTGCGACGAAACACCCGATGCATGATGTTTCTTTCATGGAAGGTATGCTTATCTCTTCTAAATGTAAAGCAATGGTTGAAGTTTAAAATGAACAATAGCAGAGAGTGAAAGAGTCTTTTGGCTCCACAGATATGGAGCGCTGTAAGATCAATATTGAGCCATGCTGAATAATTCCTTACTCACCCGTCTGTTCAGAAAGCTCGTTTTTATTCTGTGAAACAAACAGCTCAAGTGGACTCAATAATGATGTCGATAATCACGATATCTCATTTGTTCCATCTGACCTTCTAAATTCACTGATGTATTAACGAGGGTAGTTATACACACTATGAGAGGTCAGTGTGTGCATGAGGCATGGTGTTAAAGTTGAGGTCAATTGAAAAATATATTTTTTTTGTACCCCTATTTAACAATATATGCAAAAAAATTAGGAAGAACAATATATTTTATCTCAAGATTCAATGTTTTTCGTAAAACAAGTGTGCGTAGTTAGGCTTTTATCGACCAATTTCAATCAACGATATCACAACATCCATCCGTCAATCAACCTGCAACTAGAGGACCAGTTCCAACGGGATTCAGCGACATCATTGTTTAAGTTTGTGTGACTACTAGAATCCGCAATGCCCCAAGAATGTGTCAAACTTTACGAGGGAATTAAATGAAGCATGCATGCTCAGCAAAACCCTGTCCCAGATATAAGAAAGTTATAAATGTGACACTGGGGAGCAAACCTTTCCCACAGTCTGTGCTTGTGGTGCAAGCATCGCACCATCGTGTCAGTGCGGAAACCAGAAAATCTCAGAAAGACTTCTGTGTGGTTTACTCTTCCCTGAGATGATGGGGTAATTAGTGCAGTTAGCAGTTGTCATTTGTCATTGAATTCTGTGTTTATTTTCCTCCTCAAAGGTCCTGACAGTAAAAGTACAGCTCACAAGGAGGAGAAGGACACCTGCAGCCTGAAAGATGATCTGGTGAGTAACTACAGGACCCACAGGGAGCGGTATGAATATTTAAACATGACCGCAGTGTTTTATCTCATTTAGTGAGAAGATAGTTGAGCCAATAATTATGACTAATATTAGCCAGTAGAACATATATTTTCACACATGGACTGCATTGCTCTCTTATATCCCAGTTGCTATTTTGCTACAATAATTGAATCGTTTACTCGCATAATATTTTTCTAACCTCC
The DNA here is from genome assembly GCF_910589615.1 of Taurulus bubalis. Lineage (NCBI taxonomy): Eukaryota > Metazoa > Chordata > Actinopteri > Perciformes > Cottidae > Taurulus > Taurulus bubalis. The sequence continues at coordinate 27,970,234 of NC_136593.1, read as the reverse complement.
AGGTTATTCAAATGTTGAATTAATTAAATCAACATGCATGCAAACAGTTTTTTCCCAGTGTGCACCTTGCGAAGACATCATGTGATCTGAAAAAAAATAAAAGTTGAAGCACCAGATGAGGTGATTTGTGACACGCTAAAAGGGCTCCGCCTACACACTGTAAGGATCATGGATGTTTCCTCCACGTTCCACAGAGTGAGATATCTATGAACCACACAACAAAGATGGCCAGCAGTGATGTCCAGGACGTAGCAGCTCTGTCCCGGGACAACGCACCTCTGAGTGAGATGGACAAGGCCGGAGTGCTCACCCTGATCAGAGAGGAGGTTTGTCACCGTCAGGAGGAGCGGCTCTCAATCCGATGATGGTTCATTGTATTGATCTTAACATACACCTTGTCATTTCCTGTCTTCCAATCAGATCATTACTAAAGAGATTGAGGTCAATGAGTGGAAGAGGAAGTACGAGGAGAGCAGAACTGAGGTGTTGGAGATGAGGTGTGGAACGTCACTGTTTCTCTCCAACCTCGCTTCACATTTAAAACAGTGTACATGTAGACAATGCATATCAATACAATGGAGGAATAGGGCTGACAAATGTTGCACTTTCTATTTTTATCCTGACAGGAAAATAGTGACAGAGTATGAGAAAACAGTTGCACAGATGATTGGTAAGTTGCTGCCACCTGGTGGTGGTAAAGTGTAAGTGTGTGTCTGTTTAACACACATTGTGCCTTGTGGCAGCAGAATGTCTTATTATGTGTGTGTGCGTGTGTGTGTGTGTGTGTGTGTGTGTGTGTGTGTGTGTGTGTGTGTGTGTGTGTATTTCTTTGTATGTTTTATTACTGTTCTGCCAAACCGTCTTAAAGGTTTGAGTCTCAGACACTCAAGGCTGAGAATTGGCACTAATCTTATCGACCATTTCACAACATTCCAAATGTGCCCCAGTTTATTTCCTGTTTTATTGCAAGGAACTTATAAAATAAATAAGGGTCATCATGCCACAGTCAAAAGACAATGTGACTTAGGACATTTTACAAGCTTTTCAAGATGGCATTTTGAAGCTAGCATTTAAGCTAGCAATTTAGTCAGCATTTTTGTCAATGAAAATCTCACTCGAACAGAATATTAGTAATCATAACATAATTTGACTCGTATTACAGTATGCCTGTTGATCACCCCGCTTACATTTGTTCACGTTTTTTGTGTTTTCTGAAAAACCTGAAAAAATGACTTGGGCCAATATTTTAGGAAGGTAACGAAATTCAATATGCCTTTATGATCTGGACCTTTACCTTTAGAATAAGAAATGTGTCACGATGAAGTAATGACCCTTCCTTCTTCTATATGTTCCTTGTTGCAGTATATGTGAATGACATCAGCTGACAGGAAGTAAAGGCCTAAGCTGTTGCCTAGTAATGCCAAACCGTCATGTCCATATATTTCATATACATAAGATCACTTTTGACTGTGTTGTTCAGTCTGTAAGCTGCGTGCACATCTCGCCCTTTAAATCCTGTATTCTGACTCCTGTCTGGTTGCAGAGGACGAGCAGCAGCAGAAGTCTCTGTCCGGCAGTAAGTCGGTCCGGCAGCTGACCGCCGAGAGGGATCAGGCCATAGCCGACCTCAACTCAGTGGAGCGCTCCTTCGCCGACCTCTTCAGGAGGTACGAGAACATGAAGGGAGTCCTGGAGGGCTTCAAGAAGGTCAGTAGAGCTTCAGTGTACACCTTGGAAGACGCTCCCCAGCCCACTGCCACATTATGAGCTGTTCTCCACATCATCTCTCCAGAATGAGGAGGTGCTGAAGAAGTGCGCCCAGGACTACCTGATGCGGATCAAGCAGGAGGAGCAGCGATACCAAACCCTCAAGGTGCACGCTGAGGAGAAGCTGGACAGGTGAGCTTCCTTCCTTTTGAGGCACTATGGAACGCTCTGCCTGCACCTCTACGGTTTGCTGATGTCTTTTAGAAAACAACTAAAAACATACCTGTTTACGCTGGCGTTTGGTTGAATACATGCTCTACACAGTGAGTTACTTGGCAATGGCTGCCAGTTATCTACTGTGTTGTTTTTTTCACAGTAAGTTACTTGTCAATGGCTGCCAGTTATCTACTGTGTTTTTTTTCACAGTAAGTTACTTGTCAATGGCTGCCAGTTATCTACTGTGTTTTTTTCACAGTAAGTTACTTGTCAATGGCTGCCAGTTATCTACTGTTTTTTTTTCACAGTAAGTTACTTGTCAATGGCTGCCAGTTATCTACTGTGTTTTTTTCACAGTAAGTTACTTGTCAATGGCTGCCAGTTATCTACTGTGTTTTTTTTCACAGTAAGTTACTTGTCAATGGCTGCCAGTTATCTACTGTGTTTTTTTCACAGTAAGTTACTTGTCAATGGCTGCCAGTTATCTACTGTGTTTTTTTTCACAGTAAGTTACTTGTCAATGGCTGCCAGTTATCTACTGTGTTTTTTTCACAGTAAGTTACTTGTCAATGGCTGCCAGTTATCTACTGTGTTGTTTTTTTCACAGTAAGTTACTTGTCAATGGCTGCCAGTTATCTACTGTGTTGTTTTTTTTCACAGTAAGTTACTTGTCAATGGCTGCCAGTTATCTACTGTGTTTTTTTTCACAGTAAGTTACTTGTCAATGGCTGCCAGTTATCTACTGTGTTGTTTTTTTTCACAGTAAGTTACTTGTCAATGGCTGCCAGTTATCTACTGTGTTTTTTTTCACAGTAAGTTACTTGTCAATGGCTGCCAGTTATCTACTGTGTTTTTTTCACAGTAAGTTACTTGTCAATGGCTGCCAGTTATCTACTGTGTTGTTTTTTTCACAGTAAGTTACTTGTCAATGGCTGCCAGTTATCTACTGTGTTTTTTTCACAGTAAGTTACTTGTCAATGGCTGCCAGTTATCTACTGTGTTGTTTTTTTTCACAGTAAGTTACTTGTCAATGGCTGCCAGTTATCTACTGTGTTGTTTTTTTTCACAGTAAGTTACTTGTCAATGGCTGCCAGTTATCTACTGTGTTTTAGCTACTAGTTACTACTGTGTTTTTTTTGTTGTCAATGGCTGCCAGGTAATAACTGTGAATTTCAGTGCGTATTTATCTGTTTTTATTCATTTATTTTCAGTATTTGTTTTATTGTGTTTTTTACTGCTCCATCTTTTAATGTGTATTTTTTTGTGTCTCTCAACTGTTGTAATGTTTTGGCCCCTGTTATTGTCAATCTGGTTTTAACACGTTTTTTCCTGACTCCTGTACAGCACATTGTAAGTAAGTAAGTAAGTAAGTTTATTTATATTGGACTTTTCACAAAAGTGCAATATATATATATATTATTGTTATTATTATTATTATTTATTTGGCATTCCTGGATGTGATCGTGAGGTTTTCAACAATGGAAGCTCTTCTGACACGGCCTTTAATTATGACGATCTCTCTCGTGTCCTCACAGGGCGAACGAGGACATAGCTCAGGTTCGTTCCAAGGCCGACTCTGAGAGCGTCGCGCTCAGTGCCAGCCTGAGGAAGGAACAGATGAAGGCGGACTCGCTTGAAAGAGCCGTCCTTCAAAAGGTAGGATGACGGCAAACGTGATTAGGATTGATTCACTGTGTTAAACTATTTACCTGGAAGGCAGAACACTCTGGATGATTGAGGTTAAAACCTTTCACTCAGACAGTTTGTGTGTTGGCTGTGACTTCTCTTTTCAGGTCAGAAGTCTGGTAAAAGTTGCTAAACATAGATGTCTTATTGTCAAATTAATTGTGGTTTGAAGGAATTATGATATTAAACAAATAAGATCACAGTCAGGCTCATTTGTTTACTATTGTTTGCCACGGTTAAGAGCATAATTCACATTTAATTCTCGTTTTCTTTGTAATGTTTGGTTTTCTTTTGAAGTGAAAATGATAAATGTTCTCCAATCAGGAGGACATTCCTTTTTCTTTTTGCTTTGGAAAAGTATCTTCTCCTGTTTTGTACAGTTGGATCTGATAGATTAATATCAATATACACTCATGTGCTTCTGTACAATGTACATTATTTTTTTTTAAATGCAGATTAATGGTTCAATTACAGTGTTTTCAAAAGTGCTTAATTTACAGCAATCTGCAAAAGTACTTCCTCATGTGCAGATTTTAGAAAAGCTCCTCTGGCGCGATAGCTAACACTAGGTGGCAGTGTTTCATTTACTAAAACCAGACTGGTGGAAGTTGAGATGGTTTAAAGACACATTCCGGTCCCGGAACACAGACAACAGCTGAATGTTGCAGGTGTGCACATGGAGACTTCTCACCTGTGCAGCTGGATGTTTCTGTCCTGACATCTTTAAACTCTCTTCCTCTCTCCGTCTCTCACAGAATCAAGAGATCGAGGAGCTCACGAAGATATGCGATGAGCTGATCGCCAAACTGGGAACAGACTAAGAGGCCTTTAATCAAACTCAGTGCAACATGTAAATACTGTACATGATCATGAAGCACACTTCAACCGTTTCTCTCTCGCTGCTTGTGTTTAACCATCTGAAATCCAGATGGTTGTTTTTTTCAGACTGAAATATGAAACCAGAGTAATCATTTTTCATATTGTTAGTCATGTCATGGCAGTTGAAGAAGCACACAGTTATCATGAGGTATATATAATATTGTGAAGGAGATTTATTGAGAGTTGGCTAAGGATTTACAGTAAAGCCTCATTTTATTTTTCAAAGATTCCTCCATTTTTAACTGTATGCACATTTGTGCTCTGACAAAAAAATGTCCATTTCCGTTTTATACCAGTGTGTTGAGCACAAAACTGCAGGAAATAAAGTGGAAACTAAGGGAAAGATGACGTGTGTCCACAGCACAGACATCTTTTAGCACATTAAAGATTTCATTTGCAACAATTTCCGAACAAAATATCTATATATATCTATAGACTAAAAGAATCCCTCTCATAATGCTGATATACTTTATTTAGTATTATATAGTTTGCCTTTGAGTTTATTGTCTGTTTCACATTGTAACATATATACAAGTGTGTGGTGAAGTCCTCACTTTTGCAGTGAAATCAGAGTTTTGACATCATGTACATTTTGACGACCATAAATCTAAAAAATGTTAAATATGAAGAGCACTTAAGAAATTCGTAAATCCTGTTGCGTAATACCTTATTCATTTGATGATAGTTTGAAGGTGATGAAACTTTGCTCCTATTATCCTGTAATATTAAACAATTGTGTTGCTCTGCGTTAAAATGCGGGAAAGTTAGAAGCATTCTGTTGTTGCCATGTAGATATTTTTGGATTGTATTCATATTTTGTGTAAACCCAAATGTTGCTGGTGTGCCTTTACGTAGTCTATTTTGTAAAAAAAAAATAGTTTTCTTGGTTCCTTCATGCCATTGTTTCCAAACGTTGTGGCCAAAGTGCGTTGTATACAAATATATAAATATTTTATGATCAAAAACATCCTGATCAGTGAGTTATAATGACTTTGCAGGGAAGTCACCAGACAGTTCATCAGTAATAATAACAATAATAATTATATATATTATATATCCTCATTGCTAACATCAGCATTTCTTGGTCTGAACTTGAAGGAACGCACAAGTTTCAGATAGAGAGACAGAATCTGGACGCCTTGTTCCACGTCAGCACAATCAAATGCCAAATGTCTTGTAAAATGATAAATGTTATAGTGTTACAGTCTGAAGGTGCTTTTCAATGCAAATTCATTGTTACAGTACAATATGTGTATATTTTATACTTGATTGTTTGTAAAATTGAAGAACTATACCCAGATTGTATGTTAACGGCTATATTTTGTGCATTCCTGAATAAATGGTTAAGATGTAATATATTTCCTCCTTTCCTGAATCATTTAAGCTGAAAACACGACAGGTGGAAAATACAAAACATCTTTGTTGTTCCTGAAGCCGCTAACACTGAAACAGACGCAAACTGCATTGTTTATTCCCACAGGCGAGACAGAAACCAAATCTCATCACTGTTGCTTTTTACAAACATGTCGTTAGTGGCGTTCTGATTGTGAGTCAAGAGGCTGTCGTTTCCTCCAGCAGTCATTTAACAATTATAACAATGCGGTCATAAACGTATGAGCAAAACCGTCTCATGGCGTGGTCCACAATGGTGGCGTGCCAGCTGGTTTAGTGAGCAGCCGTATGTTATTTAAACATTTCTATATTCATAATTTAAAATTAAAAACTAGCCAGCATCAAACCTGCAGTTGTGTCTGGCATACAAAACAAACACTGAATAAATAATTGCAAATGCATCAACATTTGAAAGAAGATGAAAATGTTAGTAAAACGTGTTCAGTCTAATTCTAATTTATTTATATTTGGTGTTGCTTTTGTCAGTTAATTCTATGGCTGCCACCTTTTAGTCATGTGGTCAATTAATCGGTCGTTTAGGTCGATTGGTCATTTTTATTATGCCGAATGACTTATTTCTAAGAAACTTATGAGCACATCGCTCGTAAACATAATATTTAATGTGGTGATTTTGTGTGACTCTAATTGGAAAAACTCAGTTTTCCATATCTGTCGATTGAATCAACAAATAAATTAATTGACAAAACCGTATATGAGTGTTAGACAGAGTTATAGTGTGACATCACTTGTAAATTCCATAATTGCCTGTTATTATGGCTTCAATGTTTATGTTCCTAATCACATTTACACATTGTTCCAATTAGTTGGAACCTCCTCACCACATGGTCCTTAAACGCCCCACAGACACAGGGCAGGTCCTGATGGGCCTCTAAATAGAGTTTATTATGACTGTTGATCTTCAGTTAAATGAGGAATATTACAACATTTATATTACAACAGTCACTTATATATAAATATTTGAGTGCATCCTCAATCTTAAAAATAACCTCTTTTTTTTAACCCTAAAAACCCTAACCCTAACCCCTAATCCTATTTATTGTTTGAGTTGTGTTTAGAGGTTGTAAATTGGGATTATATATTATTGTAGCCCTGATTTTTATGTTTAATTTGATACCTAACATGTTTGGTTTTTTTGGGGGGGGGAGGGATTTATACCATGATTTTTTCTTGATTTTCCTGATATAAAAGGGTCCCCAGATCCTCCTTCAATTGACTCATCAACAACATCAACAACAACATCAACAACAACATCAACAACAACATCAACAACAGCCCTCGCGCAGCTTTTGTTGTCTAGTTAGTCACTGTAAATTATTTATACACTTTATATACACTGCACATACTTCATTTTTGCACTTTCTTTATTGTTTCATTTCCTAAATTATTTCTCTTTGCTGTTTTGTTGTTTTGCATATATTGAGTATTTTGCATTTTTGATCTTTTTGTGATATTTTTAATTTTTATTATACTTTTTGTGATATTTTTTTAAATTATTATTATTATTATTTTGTTTATCATATGTAAGTTGCTTGCTACTGTGATAAACGAGTTTCCCCTCGGGGATAAATAAAGTATACATCTATTTATCTACCTATATCTATCTATCTATCTATCTATCTGTTTAGTGTAAAAAGAAAATTACAGCATATAAATATGAATAAATGAACATTCAAAGTTCTTCCATAATCTCTGAGCTTCTATATTCACCACTAAAGGAGAGTCAGTGCAAAGCTATGTGAGTCCACGAGGTGCCAGTAAAGTGGACTTTACGTAAGGTTACGTCATAGCTTTCACGCAGCGTGCTTTTGCAACCCCGGTGATTGGGCCAGAGGGGACGGGTCCAGGAGGCTGGGGCGGCCTCTCATTGGCTGCTCTGAGCAGGGGGACGGGCGCGCGCGGCCAGCTGTGCGGGCCAGAGCGCGCAGCTAAGAGGACTGAAGGGACAAAGACCCGCTGCTGCACATCACCTCCAGCAGGTTGGAGGAGTTTCAAGTGTGCTGCGTGTCCTCCGTCTGTCAAAGTAAGTGTTTCCTTTCTCCTCCAAGGCTCCTCAGCCGGGAACGCGCACGTGCACACTTCTTTTGGGACTCACTGAGACTTATCTATCAGTGGACTTTCATTCCCCTGTCTTCTTGCCACTCCTTCAAACATAAAATAAGGTAAATTAACTTTTTTCTTTCATGAAATTGTATTTTCCATCCAATGCCTGTGATTCATTTAAGTGTCTTAAAGTTATATTAACGTGCGCGTGGGCTTCTGCGGTGTGTTGACGTGTCATAAGACCTTAATAATAACCCACAATGTAAAATGCATTAGCACCACTCTGCACTTTTTACATGAACTCTGGTGCTGACATTGGACTGGTTTCATGAAGAAGCTGCAGGACTCCTCTGACTCTGGATGAGGTCACACACACACACGCACACACACACACACACACACACACGCACGCACACACACACACACATATATATATATATATATATATATATATATATATATATATATATATATATATATATATATATATATATATATATATATATATATATTTGGATCTGTGCCGGCCTTAACAGACTTTCTGAATTGAACAATAGACTATTCAAGAGCACTGGCTTTGACTGAGGATTAAATAAATAAATGCAACATGTTGGATTTAGAGTTTTCCGGGCAGCTTTCACTTATTGTTTGGCCCTCGCCATTCAAAACAACATATTTTACATTTTCTACAGTGTCGTACTCTCCATTTGCAATCTGCTGTCAATATGAGTCACGTGTCTGAGAAAGTTGAACCTCTGGAGGAGGTGGGTGTGTCTCCACTGGAGTGTAATCCAGAACATACATGTCAGTGTTGGTCTTTTATAATATGTTGAGTTGACGCCTGCTGACTGGCGTGATGTTTATTCAGAAGTGTATCTGAGCTCTGATGGACTGATGTAAAGCATTCATTCACTCTTAATGTTTAAAGGCCAAATTACAGCGGCTCCTTCCTCCTGCTCAGCGTTCATGAGAAGATGATCCAGATGTTTCCGATGAGCACACGTGACGTCTCACGATTTATAGACCATGTGCTGCAGGAAGTGTTTTTTCAAGCCTTTGCAGTTTGTTTGCCGGTTGCTATGACGTCCACTCGGGGCCCCCTCTTCCTCCCCTTAAAAATACACTAAAGACGTGGAGGTCTCCATACTTTCACTGTCTTCCTCCCCTCCCTCCCTTTTCCTGCAGGAAAATTCCTCCCTGAAGGCTTTTGGACACTTTCATGGTTTGCCATGAAATATCAAGGCGGAGTTTCCCTCTGAAGCTCAGTTGTGCGGCCTGCAGGCACAGATCAGCAGATAAACGGGCCAGCCGTGCACACACACACACACACACACACACACACACCCTGCAGGAGCCCACATTTGAGAGAGAGAGAGAGAGGAATCCATGTCTCCCCAACACAAGCCCTTATTCTCACTCTAACCTCTCAAAACATCTTCTTCTTCTCTCTCTTATTGGCAGTCAGATGTATGTTCACTGTTTACTTTATACATTGTAAAACTGTAGTGGGTTGCTAGAGGCCAGTGAGGGGTCTCATGATGGCCGATCCAAACTGCTACTGCATAAGACTCAAATTATGGACCAAACCACCACACACTACACATTACTGTCCGCCTCTGCAACGTGCAGCCCTCAGTTCAACTCTTGGAATTGGAAAATGATCCCAAAAGTATAAGTACAGCTTATTTTACAGTCTTTGGCCTTATTCTCTCCTCCAGATCACTGTGTTCCTCCCTCGTCCTGCATCATGGTTGCCATCCTCTGTCTGCTGTCCGCCTTGCTGTGCATGTGGCCGCTGTGCGACGGCCAGTCCGCCTCCAGCGCCGCTGTGATCCAGCTGCGACTAGCCGGGGACAAACGGAAACACTACGAGGGCCGGGTGGAGGTTTTCTACAACGGAGAGTGGGGGACAGTGTGCGATGATGACTTCTCCATCTCCGCCGCCCAAGTGGTGTGCAGAGAGCTGGGCTTCTTGGATGCCGAGTCCTGGTTGCCCTCGGCCAAGTACGGGAAAGGAGAAGGTAAGAAACTGGGGTTTATTAGAAGCATCGGGAGCACTTTATAATAATCACACACTGTTTGGCATTAGTAAAGCATGAATAAACACTGAATTCATCATTCATAAAGCATTGTTCCAACATGAACACTCATTAGTATGCACTTCATAAACACAGTTATAAATGTTACCTAAAATTTGCTGGAAAACGCCTATCCAGGTAAACCCAAAGTAAATTGCAAGCTGTACTTAAACTATGTGGAGTAAATGCATGGTCTTGGTCTCTTTTGAAAGGTAACACTCTGAAGCTTTTTTCCCTCAATAGGCAGAATCACTTTAAGTGCTACTGACACTGAGATATATGAGTTTTTATTTCCGTCTGAACATTTCTTTGTAAATAGATGCCTGTAGATGACTATAAATGTGACTTATGGACTGGAAAACACAATGGAACCATAGCCTGAAGCCTTTTCTAGTCTAAGTAAAAAGCAGATATCAATCCCATAGAAAATTAATATTTTACACATGTTTTTCTAATGAAATGTCTAGGCTTTTTTCCATTTTGAGACTGAAAATATTCATGATATATATATATATATATATATATATATATATATATATATATATATATATATATATATATATATACCTAGATGATTAGAAGCATCTGTTGGTTTCCAGGAATTGATCTGAACATTGTATTATATCATCCAGCTGTCTAAGAACGGAGGTGAGGGTCAAACATTCTCTCAACAGTTTCATATGTTCCATGGAAACCCTTGAATGACATTGTACACGTTTCCTCCTGTCTGAATGCTATCCTCGGGCACCGGTTTCCCAATTAGAGGGAAACTGAGACACGTCGATCACCTTTGAGCATGGCGTGGCGGGGAGGAATGGAAACACTGGGTGTGTAACCCAGACACAAAGTCTAATCTCATCTTTCCTCCCTGTGCATGAATTCCTCCGTCCCTGTAAAGACGGCGAGAAGATTCCAAACTCTGCAAGTGTGCTGCTGGCTGCTGGTGGGAGTTGTCAGTCGGTGGCTGTTAATTAACTCCGTGTTGCTCGTTAAAGGCACATGTTTCCCCACTGGGTTGGGCCACGTCCAGCCAGCCACTTCAAACGTGGCCGGCTTTCACAAACAACAGAACCATTAAAGCAATTTCAAGAATAACATACATGAAGTGATGCACCGCATGAATATAATGTTGCACGCATATACTATTTTACAAGAAGCAATCAAGACGCAGTTTGATGTATATGCCTGCATTGGCTGTCTCAACTGCATTTTAGAAATGGCTTCGCTATATAAAGATGGAGGCCCTTGGGATAGGGGGAGTATGCTAAAGACACGTTTAATAACAGGAGCAGTTTGATTTTAACAGAAAATGTATGCAGGAAAAGCATTTTGCTATTTTATCTCTAAAGAATGAGGAGGGTTCATCTTTTCCTGGCAGATAGATGTTCTGTCTGCAACAGATTACATGAGATTAGAATAGAAAGACACCTCTGAGCATGGCGGGGTTTCATTTTAAAGGAGAGTATTAGAGGTAGAGAGCTGTGTGCTCGTGTGTGACTCCTTTTGTCTGCTTACTTGTTGTTGGTGGAGACACATGGCTATAAAAGTGATTAAGAGCTTTTTCCATTTCCTATGATGATGACTTACACGCCAGTGAGAGAAACCACTAAATGCTTTTAATTGAAGACACAACTAACAAGTACATGGACATGGACATCCCTTTTGAATGAGAGCGTTTTTCCTGCAGGAATGTTTATCAGATCCTCAGCTGCCGCAGCTACATGGCTGTTATTTGCAATTGCGAAAGCATGTTTGTGTAAAATAAATATTAGAAAGAGGCGAAAGCTACTCTGTTCATGTTAGAATTCAAAACAGGATCAAACACAAATGCAGACAATTTGCTTTATTTAGATTAGATTACATTTCATTTAGCTGACGCTTTTATCCAAAGCGACTTACAATAAGTGCATTCAGCCATGAGGACAAACTCAGAACAACAAGAATCAAGAAAGTACAATTTCTTCAATAAAGTTAAACCGCAAAGTGCTATCAGTAAGAGACATTTAAGTGCTACTAAAGTGCTACCTTCCTTATTCAAGGTATAGTCGGAAATTATGTGTTTTTAGTTTGCGACGGAAAATGTAGAGACTCTCTGCTGTCCTGGTGTCAATGTTCACTCCACCATTGAGGAGCCAGGACAGCAAACAGTCGTGACTTTGTTGAGTGTTTAGCTCACAGTGACGGAGATACAAGCCGAATGGTAGAAGCCGAGCGGAGTGAACGGGCTGGGGTGTACGGTTTTACCATGTCCTGGATGTAGATAGGACCCGATCTGTTCGCAGCACGGTACGAAAGTACCAATGTTTGAAGCGGATGCGGGCGACCACCGGTAACCAGTGAAAGTCACGGAGGAGTGGAGTCGTGTGGGTGAATTTCGGTTAAAGACCAGTCGAGCTGCTGCATTCTGGATGAGCTGCAGAGGTCGGATGGCACTAGCAGGTAGACCTGCAGGAGGGAGTTACAGTAGTCAAGACGCGAGATGATCAGAGCCTGGACCAGAACCTGTGCTGCCTTCTGGGTGAGAAGGGGACGTATTCTCCTGATGTTGTACAGCATGAACCTACAGGAACGTGTTGTTGCGGTGATGTTGGCAGTCAGGGAGAGTTCATCAGCAGACATCCACTGAGAGATGTCAGTCAGACAGGCAGAGGTTCGTGCTGCTACCTGTGTTTCTGACTGGGGAAACGAGAGGATCAGTTGGGTGTGATCAGCATAGCTATGGTAGGAGAAGCCATGCGAGCGAATGACAGAGCCGAGAGAGAGTTGGTGTACAGAGAGAAGAGGAGAGGACCCAGGACGGAGCCTTGAGGGACCCCAGTAGTGAGAGGACAAGGTTCAGACACAGGTCCTCTCCAAGTTACCCGGTCGGTGGTCGTTGAGGTAAGATGAGAAGAGGGAGAGCGCAGTGCCTGAGATACCAAGGTCCTGGAGGGAGGAGATAAGGATCTGGTGGTTCACTGTGTCAAAGGCAGCAGAAAGGTCTAGAAGGATAAGGACAGAGGAGAGAGAGGCTGCTCTAGCAGTGTGAAGCTGCTCAGAGACAGCAAGGAGGGCAGTCTCTGTGGAGGCCTTGAATCCAGACTGGTGAGGGTCCAGAAGGTTGTTCTGGTCTCTGCTGAGGCCTTGAATCCAGACTGGTGAGGGTCCAGAAGGTTGTTCTGGTCTCTGTTGAGGCCTTGAATCCAGACTGGTGAGGGTCCAGAAGGTTGTTCTGGTCTCTGCTGAGGCCTTGAATCCAGACATTTGAGGGTCCAGAAGGTTGTTCTGGTGGAGAAAGGAGGAGACTTGGTTAAAGATAGCTCGCTCCAGAGTTATCTAAAGAAAGGGAAGGAGAGAGACAGGTCCGTAGTTGTTGACTTGTTGGATTCTTCAGGAGAGGGTTAATCTTGCCTCCTTCAGAGAGTTAGGGAGTTAGATTAGTTAGTTATATCTTCTGAGGAGCGCTGCTATGGCAGTTTGAGATTTTGAGTCGAGGATGTCTGGAGGCAAAATGCTGGCGTAAAGGGCCAATAAAACTCAAATCAGAAAATTCATGGCTCCCCCATGCACTGGGCTCGCTTTTCTTTTCATTGGCGTGGATAATTATGTTCCCATAAGGCCTGCAAATGATTGTTTTAACACAGCAATCCAGATTTACCACTACTGGTGATGCTGAATTTGTGTTTAGACAATGGTTAAAACTCCTAGAAGATTTAGCTCCTATTATGAAAACGTTCCAGAGGTAATCCACTCTCTGCCAGCGGGCGGTTGCGTGACGTAGAACATGCAATCCCTTTCCTGGTATGATCGCGATGTTCCTCATCAACGTGTAGAGACGGTCCGAATGATGAGCCGTCACTTGGTGGTTCAGAGCGGCCACATAAGTAGGTGTTATGTCTGTGTGACTAGACTTGCAGAAATTGATGTCAAAGGGTGTGATGTATGGCCTAAACCAGAGGTGTACCCCCTGTGAAATATGTTTTCAGCCAAGCAGCGCAAAATCATTTCTGGTTGAAAAAAAGATGTAATACACAGCTGTGTGCCACCAGTGTCTGATTTAATATAGAATATATAAAATTCAGTTTATGAATTTAAACTTATATTGTATTGAATATTCATGAAATAACTATTTTTTAAGGTTTTTTGAATGGATGCTATTTTTTTATATATTTTTTACAAATCTCACGTACCCCCTGGAGTGTCTTCACGTACCCCCATTTGAGAAACACTGGTATATAGTATTAAATATAGTAGATGTATGATAGTAATATTCTATAATATTGCCAAAGTTGTCCCGTATGCCTTAATACCCCAAGGCAGGGGACCCAGAACAATAACATCAGCGATATATATATTTGAAAATGGCCAAACCAAAGTCAATTAGTTTCTCCTGAAGGGCTCATCTTCGTGTTGGTTAGCATGATGTTATCAGTGTGAATGATGCCAATGCTCTTCAGGGCTTCAGATGCTACAGTTAGCTGACGTGCTATGGGACGGATTTCATTAAGAGTCATTGGAGCCCGGCTCTGCACCACCAAATCCCAAAGGCTCTTGTCCAGCATCTCGAAGGCAACGCAAGGCACGTCTTGGGTGATAAAACTGGATCAAGGTCCGGAGTCGTTCCAACCTTTTGACCTCTTCATGGTGTTCTTCAATGTCTTTGTGGATCTTGATGGCCGTAGACTCTGAGGTTTTTAAATTCACACACTTGGAAACTTTGCCATAAGCATCCTTTTTGAATAAAATACCTTGTGTGGACGTGTTCCAGTCTTTTTTCTGTACCCGAAATGGTACAAGCACTGACGTTGATGAACTCATTTTATCTATCAAATGTTTCCAAAAGGAATCCAAGTAGAGTAGAAGAGACTAGGTTAGTTGAGTAAGTTGTTCTGAGAGTTTGATTATGTGTGGAGATATAAACTCTTAGTCAACAGGTGATGATGAAAACAAATCTCACGTACCCCCATTTGAGAACCACTGGTCTAAAATATCAAGGTACAATGTTAAAACCACCCATTTATAATTTCTCATGAATTAACTCCTTATTAGGGAAAGGGGATTTGAAGCTTGTGTACCAGGTTTGATTTGTGAAAGCAAGGGTCAACCAAACACTGGATTATATATGAAATGTCCTAATCCACAGAGCATCAACATGTGTAACCCTAAACCAGGTCATACGCACCTCTTCTTTAACCTCTGCCTGTGTCTCTGCTCCAGGTCGTATCTGGTTGGACAATGTGCACTGCTCCGGAGGCGAGAAGAGCCTGGCTCAGTGTCACTCCAATGGCTTCGGAGTGACGGACTGCAAACATTCAGAAGATGTCGGAGTGCTCTGCACCCAGAAGCGCATTCCGGGCTTCAAGTTCATCCGGAACCAGGCCAACAACGAAGAGGTACTTCCAGTAAATAGACACGTCCGTAGGAGCTCACACAAACATAAACACTGGGGTGGGATGGCTTGATCGCATCGTTAATAATACTCAAGTACACACACGTAACTTTAACAGATGTTCAGCACAGAATAGGGAACAGGAGAGATGCTTATGATGAAAGAAAAACGTTACAAGCGAGCATTGCTCCATTTTTCAAATCTTTCCAACTTTTCAGACTGAGACAGACGAATCATTGGAGTGAATGTCTGTCTGTTGACATTAAGAGGAGCAATAATATTCCTGCATTAAAACAGTTTGCTTGCTGGAGGTTACCATGATTACAAATTAAAATGCATTTCCTAAACAAAATACCCAAAAACGTTTGCGTCAGCATTTCTAAATCTGTATGCAATATGTGTATATGCATACATGAAGTCAGAGTTTGTAGTGTCAGACTGTGGAAATACTCGAACCAGCCAATGATGTTTGGTCATTTATTCTAATGGTTTAATGGTACTGGCCAAATGTTTCCTTAATGGAGGTATTGTGTTGTTTTTTCATGATGTAATTTAAGAATATTACAGAATATGAATTCGGTGTGAGGTCAGATGTATCGACCATATACCATAACCTCTTTTACTCTTAAATATTCTGTAACAATTCATCTCCTTGTGTGTGTGCGGCGTGTGGTGATTTAGTGATAAACCACTTGCACTTTCTAAAAACATGACAATTAAGCTAATAAGAACTCATGCTGTTGCAGGCGGCTCCAGTATTTTGCATTAAATGGATGCATGTCATCAGAATAATGAGCACTACATTATTATGTCCAGACGAAATGAGACGGCAGTTATTCCATGAGCGTGGTATCATATCTGCCATGACACGAAGCCAATGAAGTAATCCAGGAGTCGGCATGTCATGTTGAGCCGTTTGCACTAATGACTTTGCCAGGCTCCTATTAGTCTGTGCCCCCACACCGGACGCCCACTCTGCAGATGACTCATGGAGGGGGAAGACCATCCTGTCTGGCTGCAGAGCGCTTGTGTGCCGGATGGAAAGTCAGTGTGGGTTTGTGGACGTGAGGCAGAAAGAGGAGAAAGGGAGGGAAGAGGACAGAGGGATGACTTCAGCTCGTCTGAGAACAGGTTATTAAAAAGTCGTTGTTAAAACCAGACTGATAGAGAAGAAGCAACTGTTTTTCTGGCAGCTCAGAAGTTGATGCTTTCACACATTATAGCTGCGTTATTACCAGAGAGATTTGGCTGTGTTGCCAGACTCTCCAGCAGCCAGAACACTGACTGTGATTTTTACTGGGTTCAGTAAAGGCAACACGCCTGAGGAGAGTCATCTGAAATGCTTGTGTTTCTTTCTCATGCTCAGTTGAGTCATGGGAGTAGAAGTAGACGTTTAAATCTCTATTCACAGACGACTGAACCCTGTTCACAATATTCTTCTTTGTGCACGTAGCGTATGAAAGCCTCGCGTTGCCTGTTTGTCGTCTATATTTCGGGTCTCAGGGTGTTCCTGCTACTCAGTCCCCCACCCTGTAAATATTTCCTTGGTCTGGCTGCAGCCTTTCAAGTCGCGGGGCAGAGGAATGGGAAAAGGTGTAGCTACACCTCTTTAACCATTCTTCAGCTGACGTCAGCTGTTCATTCAATCGCTTTATTCACAGCATGAATTGACATTCTGTGCTCAGAGTTAACACCCGGACCCAGAGTGCACTACGGTGCATGTGGAGGTCATCGCTAACAGGGAATTCATCATTTATAAAGCATTATTCCAACATGAACACTCATTAGTAACTCATTCATAAACACAGTTATAAATGTTTAATCCTTGATTAATAAGCAGATTTGGAATTTGAGTTTGTATTGAGAGGTTTTTCAGGACTGAATGTCAGGATGAATCTACAGGTCACGACCTCGCTTCAAACTGCAATCATTTTGTTTTTATCGTGAGGCTACTTTACAGTTCATGGGAATGTGTGAAGATAATACTCTTCAGCTTGGACTAATAACAATAGTCTCCTGAAAACATCCGCCTGTCATTAATGAAAACAGACGCTTCTACTGGCGTGAGTTGCAATCGAAGACGTGCTCTAACATCTAACATCTGACCTCTCAGAAGCTGCTTGATCTCAGTCATGTCTTCAATGGCGTCTGCTGTCCTCTGGAGGAACGCCTCTTCCTGTTGCAGCTTTTCTCCGTTACGCAACAGCAGGACATGCGTTCCTGGCCGACTGAATCATTGTTAGGAATAATGTTAATTATTTTAACATGCAGCCTCTCATTTGTTCTCTCTCTCCTTTATTCATGAGCATGCATTTGTTTGCTCTTTCAGTCACATTTGTCAACAGAACCAAACATTTCGATGGCAGGAAACGTTGTTTATCATCTGTTCGTGGGGACGTTTTAACCAGCGCTGCCAGGTTGTTGTTCACGTGTGAGAAGGTGCGCTTCACGTGTCATCAGAGTCTGCCGGAGCTCTGCTGAATGCGTCTCCTTCACGGCAAGATGCCGGTCTGTATATGTTAGATGTTTATGAGAGAGGATGGTGTGTAATTTAAGGATAATTATAAGCTCATGGTTGCATTTGATAGGAGTCATTCCAGGACGTTCTTTACTCTGTGTGTGCATTGCGTAATACATGGTCCCCTGTTTCCACTGAAGCTTAAAAACCCTCTTATACGCTTCTGCTTCAGAGCCTTGCACTTCGTTATGAACAGATTACAAGTCGATTAGGTCATCTTCTTCCTGAGGGGATGAGAAAAAGATCAGCACCGCAAGCAGCTGCAGCTTCCCACCACAGCTTCAGTGTGTTCGCTGCAACCAAACACTTGGATCCAGAATCAACAGCAAGACGTCAGGAGCCAGTTGTAATAACAGAACGGGCGGCTAAAAGCCTTTCGATTCGTTGCTCATCTAAACAGGGCAAAGGTTGCTCTTCTTCATCGGGCGTGACGACATCCACTTTAAGGAATTCCTGTTCCTCATGCGCCGCTGTACAACAAAAGGAAACCCGAGCCCGAGTTGGATTCGCCTCCAACATGAGCGAGGGGCTTGTGAGGAGGAGAGTGATCAAGGGGAGAAAAGGTTGGTGTGGGAGCCGAAGCCAGCTTCTCTTTTGTGGATCGAGGAGCAGAGAAACCGACCACATGTTCAGCAGCTGGATCACCCTGTGGCCTGCAGTGCGTCTCCTTTGGGTGCCCAATATTATCCATACCTGCACTTAAAACCTTTTGTCTGCGCCTATTATCCAACGTGAAAATCTTCAACAATTTTTGTGTGCATTTCCTTAATTATCTCCGGAACCACAGCGTTGTTTAACTTCATTCAACGTTCTACAATACCGCAACCCTTGTGAGAAGATATACATGATTACAAATGTATTAAAGTAACCGTTAAGTTGAGTACTTACGACCCTACGTCAGCTTGCAAAATGGTTTCCCAAGATCCTTCATAAGTACCTTTCTTAATCTGGTAAAACTAAAGTGATTTACGTATTAACACGGAAGATATTATAGTTCAAATAGAAAATGACGAGATTGACAAAGGAATTGCAAAACTCTGCGCTGGCTGCTTATTGTTTATGAGAACTTCAAAACAACAAACATTACTTTCCCATTACTTTCCTGGGACGCAGTAAATTACTGTGGAAAGAAACACTTGACCGTAGGATCATGGAAGCAAGCGCTATACCTCCCAGAATGCATTGCTTTTACAGCATTATACTGTATTAGCACAATACAGTAGGTTACTGTTAGAATTTCACTGTAAATGTCCATCAAAGTCTTACAGTGTACCTGAACGATCACAAAACGGCAAACAGTTGTTGTTTTTTCGCTCGGCCTCAGACTTGTGTCCTGTGCTCTTCGTGTAGCCCCCACCTTTGTAAAACACGTCCCAGCGCTAGAGGAACGCTTACGCTCATTTAAAGATCCAGCAGCCCTCGGTGAGAGAAGGCTTCACGTAGAAAAAGTGATTTTTCCTTTTTTGAAGCGAACAACACAGTTTATTTTATAAAAAATCGGTGGCAACAGCCCTAAGCTTCGTTTTCCTGTGATTTTCCGATTCCGATTATTTAGGTCATGAACTTTCCAAAAAGGTGTCTTATTAGTATGTGGGATGATGGTAAGGGTCTGAACCATGGAGGTGGGGCAAGTCGACGACCGCTCCAAAAGATATGTTTGAGAAATCTTGCTTAGATCATGCTGGATGTTCATAGTTATGATCAAAATATGGTATAACAGTATTTTTTTTTAAATATACATTTGCAGGATTACAGCAGCAGTGCACACAAGAGACACATAGTAAGTCAAACAAAATCAAGTAATATAAATAAACAGTAAAAAAAACAGTAAAGAAGAATACAATAGCAATATTAAATATACAGACGGAGTAAAAACAGTATATGAAAAGTATTTAAATGTATTATATATTGCACCAGATGACGTAAGTGTAAGTATATTCAAGTTTCATGACACAATGTAAGCCATTCAAATGTAAAATAAAGGTGTGAGTCAGAGAGAAATGTTATTATAATGCAGGAAACCTTTAATTTGATTGAAGTAGCATACATTAAAGCCCCAGCATGAGAGTTGGTGAACAGTGATGTTTCAGCATTTTGATAAAAAAGTTGAGTAGATAGCTGCACATCTTACCATGACAACTAGAATATTTCCCTCCACCAAGAGATGCTGTTTTCAAGCTACAAGGTCATAATATTTATTTTATAAAATATTGACTCTTATAGATATTTACAAGGAATTTAAGACCAGCTTGAGAAGAGCTGTGTGTTTGTGTCTCGTCCACCTGACGACTCTTTTCCTTTTCATTGCCATGATAGGAGCAGTATGCTCGCTGATAGATATCCCAGATGCACACACCTACACACACACACACACACACACACACACACACACTTCCTCAGTCGAGTCAGTCAGGCACACTTGGGGCCAGAGCGTGAGGTGGGGCAGATGGGAAAGTCATTTGAAAGAGCCTCGCTGTTCCCCTGCTTTTCATCTCCACTGTGGAGTGATTCCCGTCAGTGAGGTTGTGTAAGGTGGGGCGGGGCGGGGTGGGGCGGGGTGGGGGTTCTGGCGTCAGGACGCACGTGCAGACCAACGTGCAGCGGGGCTGGAGGGCTGAAGAAAGCGGAAGAAATGCACAGGAGTGGAAGCGTTAGTCAGACGGCGGCTAGACCGGCGGCTCATGTTCACACATCTGCATGCTAGCGGGACAAGTCTGCTCTCCGGTGGGAAAGAGTTCAGTAATGGTCAACCACCACTTCACAGACTAGGCATGAAAAGAAATACACTAAATAAAGCTCACCACCTACAAACAAGGCCAAGGATTCTTTTTACTTCAATATGCCCAGTGAACCAGTTTTAAGGATTCCTCTGACGAAATATTGGCAGTTTTTTAATGTTTGCTTAACTTAAATGAGCACTTTTGCAAACAGGCCGCAGAATGAATGAATCACTGCAATACTCAGTCAGGGAGTGACTGTACGATGACACAACCTCATAGGGAATGGACAATTAACCTCAGCATGACCTGCAGATTTACCAAAAAATATGATGTGTAAATTAGTGAACTTGTGAACTTTAGAGGTGCGAGTTGGTCAATTCAGTTCCCTCTAAAATCTGATCTAACGACATTACGACATCTTCTTTCTAATGTACAGTTATTTCCCTGAGTCTTTCCACAAAGAGTGGCCAGTGTGTAGATTTGGGCCTCAGCCAAACCGGATTATGCTGAGTTTATGTCTGGTGGTCTGGTTTTTGGGGGATAAATGCCTGGACTGGTCCCAGCTGTGGATATCCATCCTCTTCTCTTTAGTCTCACACGTTCAGACGGACAGTTTCCTCTCTGTGAGCCAAACGCAACACTGGACCTTCTCAGTGTCCCATCCCTGCTCACCTCGTACCCCTGTACCTCTGTCCTGTCTGGGTTTGTCTTCACACTCTGACTCCTCGTGTTGCGTTTCATGACATGCTCTGCATCAGGTGTACTCCAGTTGACCATTCAGGACGTTTATGTTGTTTCTTCAGTGTCTTTTATGTTGTTGTTTTAACGTAGCTTCACGTTGTTGTTGTTTCTTTGATTCCACACCGACCTCCTCTTGCTTTCCTAAGGTTTTAACCTACCTCTTGTGTTAGCTTTCTGTTAGCATCTCTTGTGCTAGCTTTCTGTCAGCATCTCTTGTGTTAGCTTTCTCTTAGCATCTCTTGTGCTAGCTTCCTGTTAGCATCTCTTGTGTTAGCTTTCTGTTAGCATCGCTTGTGCTAGCTTTCTGTTAGCATCTCTTGTGTTAGCTTTCTGTTAGCATCACTTGTGCTAGCTTTCTGTCAGCATCTCTTGTGTTAGCTTTCTGTTAGCATCTCTTGTGTTAGCTTTCTGTCAGCATCTCTTGTGCTAGCTTTCTGTTAGCATCTCTTGTGTTTGCTTTCTGTTAGCATCGCTTGTGCTAGCTTTCTGTTAGCATCGCTTGTGCTAGCTTTCTGTCAGCATCTCTTGTGTTAGCTTTCTGTTAGCATCTCTTATGTTAAAGGGTCGGTTTTGACCCATGTCTTAAATCAGCTGTAAAATACACTAAAAACAATTATCCATCATCCAATGTGTTTCTCATCTCTTGGTGACCTTGTTAGGCTTCCTTATCCATGAACATATTGTTGTACGTTTTAATATTTTTGGCGTGGGCCTCTGAGCCTTTTCTTTGTCAGGATACCTCCATTTCAATTAAAGAAATGGTCAAATGAACCTCAAGAGAATCATATAAATAAATAAAAGGTTGTTGTGTTACCTGACTATTACTGAGGAGTATTAGAACACATATCTTAAATACATTTGTTTTATTTATTTTCACATTTTAATATGATTAACTACAATAACATCTATGTTGTTACGGGTCAATTTCGACCCAAATATATTGCAAGAAAAAGGCTAAAAAGTATTTTTTTCAGCAATAGAACTTTAATACAAACACAAAATGAAAAGCAGAACAAGTCATAACACAAAATATAGATTTGCAAGGTCAAACAAACAACAACCAAGCAAATCTTATTTTTATAACTGAGGTCGAAACTGACCCTAACAACACAAAGGTCATAATTTCAACCAGAGCATTTTATAAATGAGTGAAACTTTTGTTGAAATAGAGGTTCCTGACAAAGTCAAAAGGCCTTGATGCAATAAACACATTTATTTGGTTCTTTTATGCATTTAAAACCTAAAGCGGGTCCCGAACACAAGAGGAAGGTTAAACTGAGAACACCGGATCCCTCCCGATCACGTCTCCCTGCACCTTCCCACCCTGAGAGGCAGCGACGGAAAACAGTGTGTCATGCGATGGCCAGCAGGAATCTCTCCATGAAGGAGTGGGTTTCATCCGCTCTAACCACTGCGGTCACTGGGAGGACTGGGGTCACGGTAGAAGCCGTCTGGCTTTCCAGTGTTCAGTGTTGAGACGCTGCAGCCTTGAACATTCCCCCGGGCTGACGCCATCTCAGGAAACCACCCTGTGGGCAAGCGCTTAATATTTCTGGGAGACATGCCTGGATGTTTAAGAAGTGGGCCGTTACCAAATGACTGAGATCAGCATTCGCATACCACCGAGTTTTGGCTCTTTTTCACATTCACAGTGCAGCCTCACACACAGCCGGCAACCAAGTGCAGAACTTGGCAGGAACAATGAACAATGGCTGTTTTCTTATTAAGCCCTGGAGGTCAAAGGTTACCATTCCTTTCCTGATTTTGGGATCTCCAGGATACAGGATACCAACTGGCTTGTTAGTGACCCGACCTCTCAGTCAGGAGCTTCTGTCTTTAGCCCCTCTTTAAAATCTTGATAGGAATTACATTTTTCTGTTTTCACTTCTTCTATCATTGCTCTGTTTCGTGATCGACCTGGAAATCCCAGATGCTCTGAGAGAAAGAAGTCTATGAAGAGAAACGGGACTCGATGTCCTCCACATTTCCCTGTAGGGAAAGGGAGGATTCTTCCTCTTGTGTGCTCTGGTTCATTTCAGGTTCTTGGCTCACTGACAGGGACCTTTCACAAATATATATAATACTAGTGACCAACATTTCTCTTTCTTTTCTGAGACAACAAAAACATTGTTAGCTGTTTTTGACAGATCTGTGGTGTTTGATGCATGTTTCCCTCCCACTCCCTTTGGGCCTTCACTGACGCAACAAAGATGGAACAAAAATTCCATACATTCATCCAATCTGCTTGGGCCTCTCGGCAGCACTTAACAGGTTCAAACAGAGATTTAATCTTCAGATTTCAACTCGACTTCTGCACGGTTTGTACAGTCCCTATAAAGCCACAGTGGGTTTTTTTCATTTTCTCTGAACCTCTTGCATTCCTTCAACGCGTTCCTCCTGTATTTACAATATCTCAAGTGGAACGGCTCATGCAAAGTCCAGAGTACAGATGAAACTCTCTGTCCTCTGAATCAGTTTTTTTTTTTTTTAACTTGTTGAGGACTCCTTATAGGGGAAAACACTTCCAAAGACCCCTGTTAACAATTCAGCATTGTGCTTACAACCATTTGTTCTCTAACTATTTATATTCTAAAATGTGTCAACCTAAATACTTCAGACCGGTTTCATGGCGATAAACAGAAACACATTTAATGTTAAGAGAAGATAATCCTTTATTAGTCCCGCTGCAGAGAAATTTAGGAAAAGAAGAAGAAAAATAATTTACTATGTTGTGTTTACTATGTTTTTAAATGTTAATATAACTTATATGCCTTTAAACAGAGGTGGATTTATTCAAATTGCATGTTGGACTCAACTTAACTGCATGTATTGTCTACATTTCAAGTAATTGATCCTCAATGCTTTCAGAGGCTAACATAATAAATCCAGATATTTAAACCTGCCAGTCAAGCTGACTTTCAGTAAGTGCTTCAGTTTAGAAATAAGTAACTCATTGCTGTGTGTGGCCGTCCTTTAATCACAAGGTTGGCGGTTCAATCCCCGGCTGCTTCTGTCTCTGTGTCAAAGTCTGCTTGAGCGAGTCTCCTAACCTCAAGTCGCTCACAACGACGATGCTAACGTGAGAGGAACTCACAGTTCAGGCTGATGGGAATGAATATGCATCCTGATCTGATGATGGCGGTAGACAACGTGTCAAGGATCCATCCAATAGTTGTTGAGAC
This sequence comes from Taurulus bubalis, assembly GCF_910589615.1. Lineage (NCBI taxonomy): Eukaryota > Metazoa > Chordata > Actinopteri > Perciformes > Cottidae > Taurulus > Taurulus bubalis. Next base: position 27,945,686 of record NC_136593.1, on the reverse strand, counting down.
ATTTCACTTAAAACCTTTAAAGGTGAATCTCCTAGTGGCACCAGAGGAATAGTCATGAGGATGTATCCTCTGGGGATCATTAATATCTGCAAACAATGTCTATCTTTTCTGTGGTTGAGATATTTCAGTCTGAACCAAAGTGGCTAAAGATTTGAGAGGCAAAGAAGGTAAAGTAAAAACAGTATCAGGGGTCAGGTCTTTGGCCAGCGGATGACTGATGCTCATATCTGATCTTATGCATGACAGTAGAAGTAACTGTAGTGACACTCTGAGGAGCCTCAGTTAGTTTGACCCTTCAAGAGGTCAAACTTGCAGTGATGCAACATCCCCTCTGTGGTTCCCAGGGTTTGACGGTGCAGGTGGAGGACGTGAGGATCAGGGCCACGTACTCCCAGAGGAAGAGGATCCCCATCACGGAGGGCTTCTTGGAGGTGAAAGACGGCGGCAAGTGGAGACAGCTCTGTAACGAGGAGTGGTCCGAGAAAAACAGCCGGGTCATCTGCGGCATGTACGGCTTCCCCGGGGAGAAACGCTTCAATGCCCGACCCTACAAGTGAGTAATGGAGCCTGAAGCCGGCAGCGGGGTCCAAATACGGACAATTAGATATGATGGAAGTCCCCAGGAGTTGAACTCCAGCATTCAGCTTTTAGTTGAGTTAATTACGGAATATAAGTAGTGCACATTCCTGTATGTTACAACACTTGTAATGTTCAGAATATGTCATTTCCTGGTGCCGTTGATTTAAAGTGTATTTAGGAATGTTTCATCATAGCAAATGTTGCGTAACCACGCTTGTTTACACATCAGTCAGCGCGTCGACCGTTTCCACACTGAGCTGAAACACACTTCAGTCTGGAGATTCTTGACGAGCAGCCAAACATTACCAGAGGAGGTTTTAGAGGAGGAAGGATGCCTTGCTGGGAAACAGTGGCTCTTTTCTCTTTTGGCTCTGTTCTCTTTTGGCTTCATTTCATTGTTTCCCTCGAAGCAAAATGTCAATTTGTAGCCTTACACAAAACCAGCTATTATAATTTTCAAGCTTATAATTTGTTGTCTGCTAACATTGGAACTGGAGTCCAAAACAAAACAGATGTTTACGGCACGTGAGACAATGACCACGAGCAAATCCTGTGATCTTGTAACAGCATGAATGAGAACGCCATGTTTCTGTCTCTAGCAGCTCCTCCGCCTGAGGTTTAAATCCAACATTTAAACGTTTCAGAAACGAATGTGGCGGCCGGCGGTCATCTCTGGATCTGTTTGGTCTTCAGTGCATGGGTTTATGTTTTTATCTGAATCTATTCATTATGCACATATGTCACTGTTGGTCATCATCAGTCAACCGCAGTTAAGACCAGAGAGACTTCAGACATGGAATGTGGTCAGGTTTTCACCTTGATATTCAAATTGATGCTTCTGGTTATAAAATAGTCAGATGACGGCTAAGCAGATGACTTTTATTCAAAAGATTTCTACGTTTATGGTGTTGGTAGACATGATCTCATCTGATTTAACGCTGATCCTAAATATGGATGCCTTTTAACTGGAGGAAGCACCATATAAAGCGCATTAAACCAGCAGTGAGCTCTTTGTTTTTTGTTTATCTCTTAAGGTCACAAAGCCTGTGTGTTTAACGTGTGTGGTCTTCCACAGAGGTGAAAGATCACATTCATCTGTCTTTTAACTGCAACAAAGGACAGCTCAACAGTCCTACATGAAAACTCTCAATCAAATCAAGCATCTCTTCCAATTTCACGGACCACAAAGTGTTCAAACCGACTTTGAGCTGCATTCTGTTTCCAGCACCTGGACACTAAGAACCAGAAGGCCGTAAATGAGCTCCTGCTGGTTTCATTACATGGTCTGCTTCTCCCGGGACCCGGACCCCTGAGCTCCTCCATGACCCGTCCTTGATGACTTCCATCCTGGGCTGGAGGTTGTGAGAGCGTCACGGTACTCTCACAACAATAACCCCGCTGAGCTTCAAGCCTTCTATGGTTGTTGTTCCATAATAATAATAATGATAACTTCATTTATATAGCACCTTTAAAAACAAAGTTTACAAAGTGCTCTATAGAGAAGCAAAGTATAGTCAGACATAACTTAAATACCGGTGAACAAAAAAGACCATGAAGGCAATGAATACAACAAAACATAACAAACAACCAAAAAGAGCAAATGGAAAAAAAAACAAATAAATAATATATACAAACAAAACCAGGGGAACAAAATAACTGCATCATAGATCATAAAAGGACGACATCACTTAAAAGCAATTCTATAAAAATGGGTGTTTAAAGAAGTTATTGATTCTGCAAGCCTTATCTCCAAAGTCAAATTCCTACTCCCCGTAAAACAGCTCTTTAATATTTTTGTGAAATGTGAGAAAGAATGCTCAAATATGTAATGTTCTGCAGATGGTGCCGAAAGAAACGCAGGATGTTTTTCACGGCTGAAATTCTACTGTTTCTAGCACTTGAAGGCTCGGGGACATCTCTGACATCTGAATCTTGAGTGTGGCTCATCGCTAGATTATTTAGTTATTATAAGTGTTTATGTCAGAAGCTCTCAGCTTTACTGCAACACACCACGCAAACCACTTTTACTAAAGAACCCACGCAACAGCTTTGCTATGCTCAGATGACGTAAAGTAAAATAACAAAAAAAGAATCACGTTCCACGCTGCAGGTTTTGCCGTGAACTGAAAAAAAATGTAACGAAAATGTAAGAATTACGATGCGCTTTGATATAATATGGTTGGCAGAAATGTAAAACGTATGCAAAAGGCACGCCGTATATTTGTGTAACGGTTTGCTTTGTTGCATCGTCCCGTCTCAGATTGCTGGCCAAGCGCCGTAAGAAGAACTACTGGGGTTTCTCTGCCAACTGCACGGGCAACGAGGCCGACCTGTCCGACTGCCAGATGGGCCGGGAGGTCCAGCTGCAGGGCAACAGCACCTGTGAGCAGGGCATGCCCGTCGTGATCAGCTGCGTGCCGGGCCGGGCCTTCGCTCCCAGCGTCAGCGCCGGCTACAGGAAGGCCTACCGGGTTGAGGTAAGCTCACATTGTGCACAGCGGATCACAGGGTGCATAGCTTGCATGTGATTTCAGTGTCAGGGTTCAGACACATTCTGACCAGTGGGTTTCATGACTTTTCCATGACTTTAAACCAAATTTCCATGAGCAAACATTTAGTGAAGTCTGGGTGTAAACAGTAAAAAGTGAGTAAATGTAGTATTTAAACTAACAATGAGAATACAAAGCATACAGTAAACCTTAAATGACACAAATGAATGAGACAATAGTTTGATTAAAAGAATAAACATGTATATAGATGCCTGTATGTATGCCTGCTTATATTCTGAGTCTTTCTTTTAAAAGCATATTCATTATTTTAAACTCAGCGTAAATGAACGACATGAACACATGAATATAACACGTTTACATGACTTTTACTGAACTTTAAAGGGATTTTATTTTTTTCAAGGACTTTTCCAGGTCTGGAAATAACCATTTTAAAATTCAATGACTTTTCCAGGTTTTCCATGACCGTAAGAACCCTGATTATTAAAGTTGACAACGGGGATCTTCAGCTGTTTCTGGGGCCCCGTTCAAGGCCCCGTTAGGGTTATTGGTCCTTTTAAATAGGTGCTGTTAATGTATTCATTATTCAAGATATTTCTATTGTCATGTGCACAGTTAACAGACAGTTGCTCCTTACAATGAACAGCTTCCTTCGCTAGGTCCTCCTTCCACACATAATTACAATAACTTAAACTTAAGGTAAAAATGTAAATACTAAGAAGCAGGTAAATGCTAATGATTGATGAATTGGTCTTGGGGGCATTTGTGAAAGGACAGTTGTTTATAATACCTTATAAATGATTTCTAGATGCATTCCTGTGTGAATGCAGGCAGCATGTAACCCAAAGGAGGGCAGTTAAGGTCAATAATTGCATTGGATTTGGGGATTTGGCCACTGATCAGAATCAGATGTGAGGAACAAAAGGGTTTCCAATAAGAACGTTATGTATTCCACTGAGAGTGATCCCATCTGCAGGCCTGAGTCTTCCTTTATGGGAGAACAGCTATAAACTAAAAGATATCAGACTTCATGAAACTCAAGGAAGTCAGTTTATGGTCCATATGGTTTCACAGTAGTAATATATTGGTTTCACACTCTGCAGATGATTGTGACATCTGGAATAACATCTGATTTAGACTCTTCTCTTAATTCATCAAAAAAAATCATGCATGTGGTGTTACAGTGCTAATGTGAATAAACAATAATAAATAATCGTAATCCAACATAGAAATGATCATTATTTGTATACTTTCAGAATGCAGTTATGGCCATAATGCATATGACGGCAATCATATTGTTAAAGACTTAAAGGCAGTTGCCCAACTTGCTGCACGTTGCTGCACGTTGCAATTATGTCCAAATAAAAAAAGGTGACTTACTGACGTGAATAAATCCAATTCATTCAGATCCACATGTCTGTGTTGTTGTTATTTTTGTGTGGCAATAATAATGTGCAAGACTGTTTTTCATCGTCAGCCTTTTCATTCATTTTAGTTTTCGGTGCACTGTTTCCGCAGCAACCCTTGGTGCGTCTGAGAGGCGGAGCTATGATCGGCGAGGGCCGAGTGGAGGTGCTGAAGAACGGGGAGTGGGGAACCGTGTGCGACGACAACTGGAACATCAGAGCCGCCACCGTGGTGTGTCGAGAGCTCGGCTTCGGCAGCGCCAAGGAGGCGCTGACCGGCGCCCGACTGGGACAAGGTACCATCTGCACACTATTATTCTCATCGTACGATAACATTTAGTACTCTGGTGGCACTTTATAATAAGTACACACTGTTTAGCATTAGTAAAGCATGAATAAACACTGAATTCATCATTTATTAAGCATTATTCCAACTCATTAGTAACTCATTATTATGCAATTCATAAACACAGTTATAAATGTTTCATTCTTGATTAATAAGCTAGGGTTTTCATACTTTATAAATGATGGATTCCACATTTGTAAATGAAGAATTAAGGACTTAATAAGATCATTTTAAAGTGTTAGTATTTAAAAACATGGTAGAATTCTGCTTATAAATGTTTGTAAAGATAGATCGTCTTCACTTTGATGGTCACAGAACATACGTAACTAATACTTAACTAACGAGTAGTAACTACCTGAATTAATTAATGAATTCCAGCATTTTTTATCATTTACTAACACTTTAAAAATGATCTTATTAATCATCTATAATTCTTTAATACTTAATTTCCAAATGGAGAATCCATCATTTATAAAGTATTAAAACTCAGCTTATTAATCAAGAATGAAACATTTATAACTGTGTTTATGAATTGCATACTAATGAGTTACTAATGAGTGTTCATGTTGGTACAATGCTTTATAAATGATAAATTCAGTTTATTCATGCTTTAATAATGCTAAATTGTGTGTACTTATTATAAAGTGCCACCAGTGCTTTTGTAAATGGTGATACTTTTATATGAAAAACGTGTGCCAGAATGAAGTAAAAAATACAAATAAATATAAACTCAGTAAAATTATTAAAATTATATTCTTTTGGGAGGGGAAAATCTAATTAATGAATTTAGAAGGTAATAAATATGTACATTTATATTCAACTTATATTTGTATTATAATGAGAAATACACCCCCCTTCATAAATTTAAAATACGTATTTTATTTTGATATTTTATTTATTTTTTTACAAAAAATATATCAGCTGATATATATAGTGTGAGCAGTTTTTTCTAAACATTGCCTCAAATATCCAGTTAAGATCGGGGTTTAGAAGAAATAATGTAATTATTATAGTGTCGATTCCACTCAAACAGGTAGACTTTTAGATTTGATGACATTTTCACGATTTCACAAAAAGTCCCACCAGAATCCCAGCAGCTGTGAAAATGAAACGTGGGCTGGAACCAGAGACCCGTCGGCACCTTATCTTTGGCCTCTGCACCACCAGCGGGTTTTGTCTCACTTCAATCAGCCCAGACCTTCAGTCAGCATATGAATACATTCAGGAATGTATGTAGTAGCTTCAGTGATGCTTATATCTACCCAGAACCTGAGTCTGTGAAATGTAATATCCCCGCCGTATAAGAATCACATGTGCACTGGATTAGTCGTCCTCTCGCTGCTTTATTCTCACACCAAAAACACAAGAACGCACACAATGTTCCAGCGAGGAAAAACAGCCTTTATGGCTTTCAGAGGAGGAATTCTGTGCTGGAGAATGCACGAGGTTATTCAAGGGGTGGATTTCTTTAAGAGCTGACCGCCGGATCCAAAAAACGCTGCCGCCCAAAAACCATAGGTCTGAAATAGATGATTGTGTTTGTTTTCAGAAGTCAGTGAAGTGGAGAATAAAACTGAAATGCTACTTCTTCTTTTTTGAAGCTTCGTCCTCATACAATCGATGTATTTCTATGAATATCATTTTTTTAATACTTTTCACAAATGTTCAGCTGATATAAAGGACACAAACTCATTTGTGTTTCTTTGTGTGTCGCATTTGATACGTTAGAGAAACACGTCATGTATTGAATCTATTTTAATCACCAGTCAGACCTGAGAACTGATCCTGATCACAGCAGCGCTGCTTTGTCCTGTTGTGAATTTGTTTTTCTGGCCGGCCGTCTGCGTCTCTGGCTGCTCTCCATCACTAGAGACATTCCTGCTCAGTCACATGGGAAGAGAACCAGCATGGAGGGAGCACTCACACATGTTATGATGGAAACTCTCACTAAGATTTCTCACTAAGTAGAAACTTTTTTTTTCCACATGTCTCAAGTTTCTCATTTTCATTAGACACGGGAACAGGAAGTCCAACCATCTGTCTTAAGATGGACTTGTTGTTCTAAGAAAACTCACGAGCAGCGAGGCTAATGCTGCAGCGAGGCTAATGCTGCAGCGAGGCTAATGCTGCAGTGATGCTAATGCTGCAGTGAGGCTAATGCTGCAGCGAGGCTAATGCTGCAGTGATGCTAATGCTGCAGTGAGGCTAATGCTGCAGCGAGGCTAATGCTGCAGCGAGGCTAATGCTGCAGTGAGGCTAATGTTGCAGCGAGGCTAATGCTGCAGTGATGCTAATGCTGCAGTGAGGCTAATGCTGCAGCGAGGCTAATGCTGCAGCGAGGCTAATGCTGCAGCGAGGCTAATGCTGCAGTGAGGCTAATGCTGCAGTGATGCTAATGCTGCAGTGAGGCTAATGCTGCAGCGACGCTAATGCTGCAGCGACGCTAATGCTGCAAAACATATTGTATCACCCAAAGAGCAGCTGTTTAGTAATGATAGATAGATAGATAGATAGATAGATAGATAGATAGATAGATAGATAGATAGATAGATAGACACAAAAAATACAATAAAAATATTAGAAAACAAAACAGTAAAGCGTAATAATTTAGGAAATGGAACAATAAAGAAAGTGCAAAAATGCAAAGTATGTGCAGTGCATATGAAGTGTGTAAAGAATGGAAAATGGATGACTGTTCTTTTCTGTATGCTATGATGCTCCAGCTGTTTTTCCATTTCTTAGTGACCTTGAGTTTAGTCACAAGTTGCACAGGATGACATTCACACTTGACTTGTGTGTGTCTTTGTCCGCAGGGATCGGGCCGGTCCACATGAACGAGGTGGAGTGCTCCGGGTTCGAGAAGTCGCTGACCGAGTGCTACTTCAACAAGGACGCTCTGGGCTGCAGCCACGAGGAAGACGCGGCGCTCCGGTGCAACGTTCCCGCCATGGGCTTCAACAAGAGAGTGAGGAACGCTCTGTGTCTCTATAGTGTCAAGTAAATGCACATTAGTTCAGAACTGGAGGACACAGCTGTCTGTCTGCGTCCTCAGCTCCGGTTACACGGCGGCCGCAACGCGTTTGAGGGCCGCGTGGAGGTCCTGGCCGAGAGGAACGGCTCCATGCTGTGGGGCGCCGTGTGCAGCGACAGCTGGGGCACCATGGAGGCCATGGTGGTGTGCAGGCAGCTCGGCTTGGGCTTTGCCAACCACGCTTTCCAGGTACGGTGGAAATGACAATCTATCTACTAAAAGATATTCATAACTTGCTAACCCGCAATATATGTACCTTGGGTTTGGAGTGCATGGAGAAATTCATCTCACCTGCAGGGAAACATGAACGCTTTTAGTGCTATTTAGATAGTTGGGTTGTGGGGCGCTTCAGTCTCTTGTGGACAAAATGGGTATTTCAACACAAAACCTTTTTTTCACATGTTTTAATAGATTAATTTAAGGGATTTAAAGATTATCAGGTAAAATACAAATAAATTCACCCGTTTTGAAGTCATAAAAACAGAAGAGAAAACTATTTAGATCAGACTTAGAAAATGGAACACCATGAAATAGATTTAGCTTAACCACCAGGTTAAATGTGTAAAAATATATTTACACTTTTTTTTTACACGCTTCTCCTCACACTATAGTACCATTGTTAATAATTAAGTGTCTTTAATATCTAAGATAATATACATGTTATGAGATCAGATTTGATTCATATGGTGAACATGCTATGAAAATTCATGTATAGTATAATATGCATGATATCCACTCCTGCAGCACTACCTGTGTGTGTGTGTGTGTGTGTGTGTGTGTGTGTGTGTGTGTGTGTGTGTGTGTGTGTGTGTGTGTGTGTGTGTGTGTGTCATTAATTCTCACTTTAACAATCTTGAACTTTATTGCAAACTTACTGTCGTAACTGTTGTAACCTAGAAACCTCAAAAACACGCCGTCAGAGCAGGACGTCGCCCGGAGAGACAAACCTGAGACAGATGAGCTTTAAACTCTTCCGCAGGATGGATGAGGAAACCTTCGCTTGCTGCCTGAAGTGGAGAGCAGCGTTCCACCGCTAGAGCCCGACTGTTTACGTCTTTATTTTTAAAGGACACCCCGGTGCTTTCTTTATGTCGTAAGGAGAGCGGCTCTTTATATATTTATACGTGGAAACCAGGGTTGTATTTGTGGTGTCAGGTGATATAGGCCTGGAAAGTATGTGTGTTGATGACAGCGGGTGTTTTGGAGCATTGTGTACGATGACAGCACATAAACGTGTCCTTACCCGTTCATGTGCAGCTCAACACTGCTTTTCCAGTGTGAAATAAAGGGTCGACTTGGATTACAAGTAGCTATTTCGCTTCATAAAAAATCAAGTTATCATAATAACAAGTCTCTTTATTGTACACAGTAAGTTGCCGTGACGTACGAGGTCTCATATTGCAGGTTCAGAATGAATAAACGCAGAAAGCAGAGTCTCCAGAGAGTCTTTCCTGTCTGAATGTAATACTTCTGCACGCAAACCCTCCAGCAGATGGAACAAATGACACCGCTGTGTCTCCTCGGCCCACCAGCAGACGCTCCCGCATCACATCCCTCAGCTCAATATCTTTCTCATGAATCCTCCACTTTCTTCGCAGATGACGGAAAGTATGAGCAGTTTCCTTCGCAGGTGGTTTCCTTGTGTTGTAATGAGTCAGGACCGGGAGGACAGCAGAGCACCCCCTGCTGTGTGTGGTGGGGATGCGTGTGATGCAACCTGTGATTAGGTTTTCCCTTCAGGACCACTGAGGTCACGTCTGCTGCTTAAATACAGGAGGAGCATTCAGATGATGTTTCTGCTTAAAACATTCCCACACATCAGGATCCTCATAGATGAACCTGTGTAACAAAAGGGATTGAGTCGGATTTAAATGAATAGTTTGACATTTTGGAAACGTTAGCCTAGCTTAGCACAAAGACAGAGCATGAGAGGCTCAAACTACGACCAGGTCCTCGATCACATGAAGATGTGTTCCAGGTCTGTCACAACAAGCTGAGCTTGATGGACTCATTTTGGGTGCTTCTCTTTCCTCAGGAAACGTGGTACTGGGAGGGAGATGCCTCCGCTGACCGAGTCCTGATGAGCGGAGTGAGATGTTCAGGAACCGAGCTGACTCTGGATCAGTGTCTCCATCACGGGACGCACGTCGACTGCCCCAAAGGAGGCGGACGCTTCGCTGCGGGGGTTTCCTGCACTCAGAGTGAGAAACTGTTCAGAATTAAGGAAAAGCACGTGTTATGAAATGAAGTTGAGCAGCTTCGGGTTCTGGTGGTTCTGCCACTGTCATGACTTCATTATGGTCACTTTATGGAACTGAGCCATTATCAGGGTTCATACGCTTATGGAAAACCTGGAGACGTCCTGGAGTTTTAAAATGGTTATGTCCAGGCCTGGAAAAGTCCTTGAAAAAAATAAAATCCCAAAAGTTTAGTAAAAGTCATGTAAATGTGTTATATTCATGTGTTCATGACGTTTGTTTACGCTGAGTTTGAAATAATTAATATGCTTTTAAAAGAAAGACTCAAAATATAAGCAGGCATACATACAGCATCTATATAAATGTTTATTATTTTAATCAAACTATTGTCTCATTCATTTGTGTCATTTAAGGTTCACTGTATGCTTTGTATTCTCATTGTTAGTTTAAATACTACATTTACTCACTTTTTACTGTTTACACCCAGATTTCACTAAATGTTTGCTCATGGAAATCTGGTTTTAAGTCATGGAAAAGTCATGAAAACCATTGGTCAGAATGTGTATGAACTCTGTTTATGGATGGTATTAATAATGCCTGCTGTTAAAAAACAAAACTACGCTTAAAATTAAATGAAATACTGTATTGTGCTGTTGTATATGATGTTTCTAAAACTAGTAGGAAGGAATACTGATCATAAACTGTGATCAAAGATGCTATATGCTAACGCGCTGCCCTCCCTGCCAGTGGCCCCTGACCTGGTCCTGAGCGCCGCGGCCGTGGAGCAGACCACGTACCTGGAGGACCGGCCCATGTACGCGCTGCAGTGCGCCCACGAGGAGCACTGCCTCTCCAAGAGCGCCGACACGGCGGACTCCAGCTCCTACCGACGCCTCCTCCGCTTCTCCTCCCAGATCCACAACAACGGCCAGTCAGACTTCCGGCCGCGGGCGGCGCACCACTCCTGGGTTTGGCACGAGTGTCACAGGTGAGAGCTCCATGACACCTGAGCTGCTCTTCTCCACGATGACTCAGTGATGTGTGGTGACGTTAACCCATAAGAACCCATTTCTCCTTCAAGGAACGCGATGGGGACATAATGCAGACTGAATAGACCTCATAGAACACATTCATGACATTTCAAAAGTGGCACATTTTTTTAAATGGGAATGTTGGTAAAGAATTGTATTAATAATTACATAATTATAACATCATTTTTGGGGTTTACATTTGTTTTCATATGTTTTGGATTGAACAATATAAAATATGTTAGCTAAATATCATTGAATTACCAAATTGCTGATCAGATCATAAGTATTTTTCATATTGTGCGTATGTCACACCGTTTACATTTTTAGGTTAACTTCCCGATGTGACGCATGTGTCACAACGATTTTTATCTGATTTATTTGATATCAGTTTCTTCAAGAAATGTCCTCACAGCAGGTTCAATACATTAAAGTACATGTTAATGAAGCATTATCATTCTTAAACGGGTAAATATTACCTTTAATAAATGAAAAACAAGCTTTTTAAATTGAGCATATCCTTCAGATCTGTCAAAACCGTAAACAGCCATCTTGGAAAAGTTGTTCGGGGAACACAAAATCACATGACCAGTCACATGACCCACCAAGATGTTCAGCGCATACTGCATTTCTGAAATCATATGGAATGAATCTTTAATAATTAATTACCAACGTTAATGCCATGGAAATCCCCATTTCCCACTAGCAATCTGGCTTTTCCCCGTGAGGCCTTCTGTGGATGTGGTTTTGGCTCAGAGCGAGTGTGGGAGTGAATATATATATATATATATATATATATATATATATATATATATATATATATATATATATATATATATGATGTTGTTTCAACATTGTTCCGTCTCGTCTGTTCCAGACATTACCACAGTATGGAGGTGTTCACCCACTATGACCTGCTGAGTCTAAACGGCACTAAAGTTGCAGAGGGACACAAAGCCAGCTTCTGTCTGGAGGACACTCACTGTGACGAGGGTCAGTGCTCCTTCATCATCATCATCATCATCATCGTTATCACCTGCCGAGTTCTGCTTTCACATGTGTCTTTCATAAGAAGAGAATATTGTAAAACTAAAACTGCTGTGAACGCCGACAGGTATCCAGAAGAGGTATGAATGTGCAAACTTCGGGTCCCAGGGCATCACGGTGGGCTGCTCCGACACCTACCGGCACGACATCGACTGTCAGTGGATCGACATCACAGACCTGAAGCCCGGCGACTACATCTTCCAGGTGAACCGCTGAAACACAGACCGGCTCGACGCAGAAGATAGCGGCTCATCTGCTTCTGGAGAGACCGTCTCGTCTCGTGTAGACCAAACAGAGACCGGGACTTTCCACGTCTCTCCGTCTGCTGCTGTTTGCCGTTCAGCCAGAGTTTCAGACTTTGCGTGTCAACGAAAGAGAATGTTGGTCTCAGACTTGTTTTTCCTTTCCCCCAGGTTGTGATAAACCCTCACTACGAGGTTGCAGAATCAGATTACACCAACAACATTATGAAGTGCCGCTCCCGGTACGACGGACAGCGGATATGGACGTACAACTGTCAAATAGGTGAGAGAAGTTAAACCTTTTATTCACTACAATGGCGTCCAGCAGCAGGGTTTGAAGCATATTAAATAGATACTTTAATGAAGACTTCTTTTTCCTGAAATGACTCAAGGGATGCAGTTCAATTCTACAATTAGTCGACGCAAGTAATGCACAGAACAAGTCCTGCCGCTCCGCTTCAGGCACCAAAGACCGGTTCAGTTAACACAAAATGAACTCAGTGTCTTTCACTGAGTTCAGTAACGGAGTAAAGGGCCTCACTGCTCCGTGAGGTGAGGGAGAAACAACGTGAACACTTTGAGGCAACAATCCTAAAAGGAGGGAAATAATAAATATGAAAAACAGAACGTCTTGAACTTTTTGAAAATGAACTGAAACGTTGGGAAACATTCACTGAGTCTGTGCTGGCTTTTGAAAACAATAGATCTACATTACAACATATGTCTATAAGTACAGCTTTAACGAAATCCTGAGAGTTAATGTGTGGAGGAATTTAACATTAAGTTTGAAAAGAATATTTATACGCATGTAGAATTATGCCACCAATCCTGCAGCCCTCCTGCAGAGAGGAGATACAACTAAAGACACCTGAAACACTTGAGCTTGAAGACTTCATGCATCATAAGCAAAACAAGCAAAGTCTATCTGCAGCTTTCTCCAGTGCCTTTTCCATACGAGTCCCTGTTTGCATCAGACTCAACGGAGAACAACTGGAGCCACATCAGTAATGTCAGAGGGTCCAGCTTGAGACCAGCGGCTTGTGGTTCAGCTTCTTGCTCAGTCTTCCCCCCTCTTGCACACCCGCTGGACGGATCAGTGCAGGCGGCCGACGGGGTGGACGGTGGTCGTGCTCTTCTTCACCAGATGCTGCTTGTGGCCCCTGTGGAGCCTCCAGAGGGCCAATGAACGGCAGCAGACCTCTGCTGGACCTGTCTGTAAAAAAGGAATATAACACATTTACATGACTTTTACTAAACTTTGGGGATTTTCAAGGACTTTTGCAGGCCTGGAAATAACCATTTTAAAACTCCAGGACTTCTCCAGGTTTTCCATGAGCGTATGAACCCTGATAATGGCTCAGGTCCATAAAGTGACCCAAGTCATGACAGTGGCAGAACCACCAGAACCCGAAGCTGCTCAACTTCATTTCATAACATGTTTTTTTCAAGGACTTTTCCATGACCCTAAGATCCCTGTAAACTTGGCGGATTAGGAGGACGCTCCACTTCCACCGTTAATGAATTGAAAATGAAATGTTCTTCTTTGTGACTCTACTGGAGCACGAAGGTAAATGTTCTCGTCTCATCACCTTTCCCTTTCCGCCTCACAGGTGGCTCGCTGAGTTCACCCACAGAGGAAGCGTTCCCTGGACTGCTGACCAACCAGCTTTCCCACAGGTAGACCAGAAGGTGGACGGACATTAGGGACCCATGTATTGATATTTGACAACCACTAGAGGGAGCTGTGCCGTTTTGCTTCCTCGGAGCCGTGCTGGATGTTCTGGGCTCAGCTGGTACGACGGACATTGATTCAATGAGAAAATGAACTGCTTGCTTTACTCCATTAACCACATTCAGATGTTCTTATGTTGTAGTGTCGCAGTGCCTTTGCTTTCAGTGAAATGTAGGTTTTGACCCGGTGCTTATTAATGGGAGAGATGTCAGGGAGGGTTGCAGCCAGAATATTTATTAAATTAAACTGTGCCAACAGTTTTCGAAGCCAAAAAGTTTGGGAAAAGCCTCAAACCAAAATCCATTAGATGACACCTTCACCCATATATTGTGTGGTTGAAAATACTCTATTGTTAAACCTGGTGCTACAGCTGAATATTGCTCCAAACTGAGAACAAATAAAGTCCATGATTATAATTATACAACTGGCGAGACAACTAATTCCTGTTTTTATAAAGACTGTATTTAACTTTCTACAAAAGGAGGATGACTTGTAACCCAAACTGTAATTTAGGCTCCCTAAAGTTAGATTTATTTTGACATTTTCTGTCCCGCTTCTTCGGTGCTGAACACAGTAAATTCCTCTGTAGCCGTTTCTTGCATCGTTTCTGACAATCTGTAAAAAAAAAAATCTGTCAAAACTTGTAAGAATTAAGCGTGAATATGCTTTTTTTCTACCAGGATTTTGTGTTCCACATACTTGAGCTCGCTTTGGAAAATGTTTTATTTATTGATTTATTTTGTCTTGGTTTGCTTCATCTTCATGGTCTGAGCGTCCCGTCAGCTGATTCCTCAATGTCTGAGTTGTGCTCCATTCCTACGGTCAGGGATACCAGAACATGGCGGACGGACGGGAGACGCCACCAATGTGTGAAAATGCCTCCTCGTCATTTTGGGATTTATTTTTTCATGTAGCCAATTCAAGGATCCTAAGTTTTGCTGCTTGCTGCCTGACTGGTTATATTTTGTATGCAGGAGTGAATGTGGAAACGCAGTTACATTTTTTTAAATAAATATTGGTGAATGCAGATCCAAATTGTACATGATGCAATGTTGTTTTCATAATGTCTCAGTGTATAGAAATGCTCTCAAACAGGAACCTCGGATGAAAGGTAAGAGACGCGTTGCAGAACGTGGCGTTCAGGTGTCGAATATTTTACATGAGGCTTTCCCAAGTTTAGTGTTCGGCTCACTAGAAAATCACTATAGTTGGACAAAGAATGGAGAAAGGAAACATCCGTTTAACTTTCTTTGCCCCTTGTGTGAGTCTGCCCACCTGAATAAGCCAGCGGTGCTTCGGTCCCTTCAGTACCGCTGGCCCCGTCGGCCTCGCCCCTGCATCCCCAGGGCTCTGGTCACCATCCGCCTGGCAACAGCAGAGTCGGTGCGAGGACGCTCCTTTACTGGCTGGAGGAACTCTGGAGGACGGCACAGAAAACAACCATCTGATCCTCATCATCCAGGGCTAAAAAAAAAAAAAAACACTACTCGTACCACAGAAGGGCTCCAGGATATGACAGCTTCAAAACATAATGACTCCAAGCTGCTATGTGGCTTAAACTAGTTCGTTAGATCAGTGGTTTTCAACCAGTGTGCCGTGAGAAAATGTCCAATTTCACTTAATCGGTCCCAACATTGTGTATTTAGTTGCCGCAAATAATTTTCCATTGTTGAGTGTCTGAGCTGCAATATAGTGGCTGGTCTAGTAATTAAATACTCTTCCATGCCAGTAGGTAGCGCAATAATTACCAACCATATACGACATTTTGTAAATCTTTGGGTTGTTGGTGTGCCGCAGGATTTTTTTATTGTAGAAAATGAGCCGTGGCTCAAAAAACAGGGTTCATACACATTCTGACCAATGGATTCATGACTTTTCCATGACAAACATTTAGTGAAATCTGGGTGTAAACAGTAAAAGTGAGTAAATGTAGTATTTAAACTAACAATGAGAACACAAAGCATACAGTAAACCTTAAATGACACAAATGAATGAGACAATAGTTTGATTAAAATAACAACAATAACACATTTACATGAACACATGAATATAACACATTTACATGAACACATGAATATAACACATTTACATGAACACATGAATATAACACATTTACATGACTTTAACTAAACTTTTGAGATGTTATTTTTTTCAAGGACTTTTCCAGGCCTGGAAATAACCATTTTTAAATTCCATGACTTGCCCAGGTTTTGCATGACCCTAAGAACCCTGATAAAAAGGTTAAAAACACAGCACTAGATCACCTACCTGCTCGTCTGCTGGCCTTTCCTTTGGCTTTCTTACTCCCTTCATTCAATGTCCTTGCCTTCAGCAACGGATGGCAAATGGAGAGCGCCTGGATTGCTGCACATGGCATTGTTACGCGTTAGTACGATGTTATTCAAAATGACTCCATGGTGCAGTGAGGACTCGTACCTGCCGCCTCAGTGGAGAAAACGCCCAGGGCGTGCGTGTCGTCAACCCACTCGATCTTTATCCCACCGTCACTGCGAAAGACAGGACAGCACGTAGGGAGTTTGGTCGCTGGAATAGTTCTGAGATCTAACGTTAGCTTACATTGGACACACAGGAGGTTGTCAAGGTGTCCAACGTTAACCTTTTGCAGTAGAGTTTTCTTTCTTTCTGGCAAATATCTAAAACCACGGTTGAATAAACCTGAACCCAGAGGCCCACCTGTAGTCTGCGAAGGCGTCCACGAGGTCTTCGGTTTTGAAACAAGGCGGGAAGTCATAGATCTCGATCACGTGGCAAAACTGATCCAGGCTGATGCGCCTGCTCTCATAGACGGAGTAGTCGTTGTGAACGAGCTGAATGGAAAAGCCCACCGGCTCCTTCAGATGTGCCTTGATCTGAGAGGACAAACACAAGAGAAGCGTTTCAATTTACTTACATGTTGCCTCAAGAGCAATGAGATGATGCTAATAATAATAAATGTATATAAGTAAGATCAGGGTTCAGACACATTCTGACCAATGCATTTCATGACTTTTCCTTGACTTTAACCCAAATGTCCAATACAAACATTTAGTGAAATCTGGGTGTAAACAGTAAAAAGTGAGTAAATGTAGTATTTAAACTATGAGACAATAGTTTGATTAAAAGAATAAACATTTATATAGATGCCTGTATGTATGCCTGCTTATATTCTGAGTCTTTCTTTTAAAAGCATATTCATTATTTCAAACTCAGCGTAAATGAACGTCATGAACACATGAATATAACACATTTACATGACTTTTACTAAACTTTGGGGATTTTTTTTTTTTTTCAAGGACTTTTCCAGGCCTGGAAATAACCATTTTAAAATGCCATGACTTTTTCATGTTTTCATGACCGTAAGAACCCTGTGATGTATAAATGGAGAAAGAAACTAAAGAAGCAGGCTCACCTCTTCAGCTACATCATCTGTGTCGGTGCACACGTCTTCTTTGCCCTTCTCATCCTCCTCCAGCGTCATGTCCTTGAAGCAGGACACCATCTGCTGCCGGCCGAGCGGCTCGGCGTCATTCAGCGGCAGCGGCAGCGTTTCTTTCTCTTCCGGAGGACAAAGTGCTGAGGCGTCAGCGACGGGATCCGGGAGACGCTCCTCTGGGGTCGCGGGGGACGTTTCCTCCGTCGTCTCGGGACAGAAACAAGAGTCGCATGAGCCGCCGATGCAGCTGCAGCCGCTGGAGGCCGGGCCGGGCGACCCTTGGTCTCCTGGCGGTTCTGGAGAGTTCTGGACGGAGAGTCTCTTCCGAGCCGCCCGCGGCATGTAGAGAGGTTTGTCCGGCCTCTTCGGTCCCCTGCCTCGCGACGAGAAAGAAGACCTCGGCTTGGCGCTGCCGCCCGTCTCCTCCCGGTTTCTCTGGGGATGTTCAGAGAAGCTGCTGTTGCCCTCCCAGTCACCGGCTTCCTCTTCCACGGCCCTACAGGAAGACACACGCGTTATCTCTACTTTAAAAGCAATTTAAAAACATAAACAGGGTTCATACACATCCTGACCAGTGGATTCCATGACTTTTCCATGACTTTAAACCAAATCTCCATGACCAAACATTTAGTGAAATCTGGGTGTAAACATGAAAAAGTGAGTGAATGTAGTATTTAAACTAACAATGAGAATACAAAGCGTACAATAAACCTTAAATCAGTGATTCTCAACCATAGCGCCACCTAGAGGGCCGCCAAAAACTTTCACTTTTCTCCTGTAGGTAATGAATTAAAGACAGCAGAGATATTATTATTATTATCCACGAGACGCTCAGTTACAATACAGCTTCCCACCACCTGGTGGCGGTAATGCGGCAGTCAGTTATTTAACAAGCTCCAATATGCTGAAGAAGAAACTCAGCCAGCAGCTAGCTAGCCTGTAGCGAAAGTTATAGAGAAGAATGTAAAATGAAAGCATGAAGACTAAAGTGCTGCTGAACACCCAAACGTCTAAATGTTTGAAGTATCATCCTGACTTCACGAAGTAGAGCTTTGTGAACGGAGGTAACGAGGCGGAGCCCTGAGCCCAGAGCGTGAGGCTAACGTTAGCAACGCTAGCCTCACCAGCTAAAGCAGCATTGAAGGCTTCACAGCTAAAGTGATATCTAGAGACCAAACATCCAAGCCGGCGGGATTTTTCCAGATAAAGGACGACGTACAGATGCAGAATCGGTCTGTCTGTCACTGACGGGCAACTCCAAATGTGCTGTAAAGCCAGCTGTCACAGACATGAAGAGCAACTTCTGGTTCTGCAAACATGAAGACTGCTGAAGCAGATCATTCACATCATAAGGCTATATTTTAATTTGCACTTTATTTAAATGTTATTTACAGTTTATTTCATTTGAAAATTATTATTTGGAATTGTGTGCACACTTGCCTGCGCACTAATAGTTGTCCAATAATTGTGAACACAGATATTCTCCTAAGAAAGTAAAAACCTCACTTTTACTGTCTTAAACATTTAAGGTTTAGTTTGAGGTTTATTAACATTGTGGATTAACCGAGAGCACTGTAGTAGTTCAATAATACAATTAATCCTCAAAAAAACTACTTTCCTAATAATTGTGCAGTGTATGTATTTTATTACCACATATTATTTATCAAATTTAAAAAGAAATTCTCCGTTTTTTTTAAGAGTCTCCCTTGTTTTTGTTGAAAAATCGAATAATTAGTTGTTTTTGTGTTAATACGCCTGACTTGAGCCTTTAAATGAGTTATTCTATCAGCTTGATTTGTTCCATGACTTGTTGTCTGTGCAGGTTTACATACACATGATCAATAAATGTCTTTGTGATTATCGCATTGCATCATGTCATTCATTTGACAAGGTTTTTGCTTGTTGAACTGTAGGTAGGTTTGATTTAGTTATTGAATACAAATCAAACCAAGAGTGTGATCAATTAGTTAATAAACCAATACAGTGTTAATATTTAAATGAACCCCGGGGCACTTTGTACTTGAGAAGTTGGGCCCCGAGGTCAAAAAGGTTAAGAACCCCTGCTCTAAATGACACAAATGAATGAGACAATAGTTTGATTAAAAGAATAAACATTTATATAGATGCCTGTATGGATGCCTGCTTATATTCTGAGTCTTTCTTTTAAAAGCATATTAATTATTTCAAACTCAGCGTAAATGAACG
The DNA here is from genome assembly GCF_910589615.1 of Taurulus bubalis. Lineage (NCBI taxonomy): Eukaryota > Metazoa > Chordata > Actinopteri > Perciformes > Cottidae > Taurulus > Taurulus bubalis. The sequence goes on along the minus strand of NC_136593.1, from coordinate 27,925,932 downwards.
ACATGAACACATGAATATAACACATTTACATGACTGTTACATAACTTTGGGATTGTATTTGTTTACCTTAGCTCGGCGTGGCAGACCACCACCCTGCGGCTCCAGCTGTCCCCGACGGAGAAGGTGGTGACCTCCGGCAGGTCCTCCGCCGTGCTGTGGATCAGGAACCGCAGTCGGCTCGGCAGCGGCGGGAACAGGAGGACACTGACGGAGACACGGGGAACGTCAAGAGAAACACCTTTTCTTTTGACAGTGTAAGAGCAACTACATTTTTTAGCACAATATAATTAGTTTTGAAGATTTAATATCAATGAGACCACTTTAAATAAAAGGTTATACACACACACACAATGAAACCAGCATGTGTTTCGCAACAACAGAATTAATAATTACAGTGAGACGACAAAGTCACACGTAAACTTTAAACACTGTAAAAGTATTCAGAATTATCTTTAACCTTTTGAAAAAATGTTTAGGCCTCTGCTCGTAAATGTCATACCCAAACTAAAAAAGGTGTATCTCTGCAACCACTAGGAATATTTTAATAATATTGGTGTTATAATAGAAGAGTATTATGTAATGGGAGTTGTGCGTTCATTAAAAGAATAAACATTTATATAGATGCCTGTATGTATGCCTGTTTATATGTTGAGTCTTTCTTTTAAAAGCATATTCTTTATTTCAAACTCAGCGTAAATGAACGTCATGAACACATGAATATAACACATTTACATGACTTTTACTACACTTTTGGGATTTTATTTTTTTCAAGGACTTTTCCAGGCCTGGAAATAACCATTTTAAAACTCAATGACCGTAAGAACTCTGCTATAAGATCGTGTTTCTCAAGTATAACGCACGTTTCTCTCGGACCAGTAAAACTATACCGGAGTTTAACACCATGTTGTGTCCCCCTCAGTGACGTAACGCCAGGTGCACGGTGACGTCACCTGTGGCGGCTGCTCTGCTGCAGGTAAACTTCCAGCTCCTCCTTGACATGATGCAGGAACGCGCTCTCCTGCTTCGGCAGGTAAACGCCGTCGAAACACGGAAACGCCAGGGTGGCTGAAGGGGAGAGGACGGATCCTCCTGTAGACAAGCGCACGTGTTAACGGATGTCCCGCCACGTGAGCCGTACCATCATCATCATCATCATCTTCATCATGAGGAAAGAACTGCCTTACCGTGAACGTGTGAGTTACTGCGTGAACGTGAAGTCACAGGCGGCGGCAGCGGATCACGTCGGCATCTTCAGTCACGCATCTTCCGGAAGTAGATGCTTTTTGGTGTTTCTTTAGAAGCAGCTAAATATCCGGTCTGACTTTTTCACAATAAAAGCCTGCAAATCTTTTTTCTTCTTCTTTTTAACATTAAAAAAATTGCAACTATTATTTATGTGGTAATAAATATTCAAACCAAATACTGGGGTTGTATGGAAGCTCGTTTCTGCACTGTGATGAAAATATATATATCCTGCAAGTCATTATAATGATACTATCTAAAAAATAATGACTTAGCATCTTATAATAATGACTTATGAGATAGTAAGTCATAATTATGAGATGGCATTATGAAATTATGACTTCATATCAGTCATAATTGAGATTGAGACTGATGTTAAGTCATAATTATGAGATATCTCATTTTAATGACTTACAGGACCTTTATTTGTTCATCAGTGACAGAAATGGGCTTCCATGGTAATCATTGCCCACACAAACTACTACTGCTTTTTCTCTTCTCTTTAAAAAAAAAAAAAAAGTTAAACACAAGGAGCAATTTATCTTTCGGGCAGAAAAAGTCTATTTATTTAGATAAAACAGAACAATATTTGTAAGAAAAGTAAACCAAACACCAACAATAGCAATCATCTGTGGTGTTGAGTGTTTAAGGTTTCTGTGGTGTTTGGGGATCATGGAAAAGGGGATGACATTCACATTATAGATGGTGGATCTTATGAGAAATATGTAACAGGAGTGGAATACGATTTGTGAGATTTAGTGATGTTGTACTATGACACAGATGGAAATATCTCAAAATCTACCAGGTCATGCCGTTATATGGTTATGGACGTATAAACAGTATACATGCTCCATCTTCTGTCATAAAAATCCAGCTCAGCACTTCCAAGTGCATATTTCTCAAGAGATGTCATGATCTCCCCCCAAAAAAAGTCACATTCATGCACTGATAAGAAAACATTTGCCTCAAAAAAGGCTACAACCAGCTTGTCAACATGGTGGAAAACTGCCCACAACAGGATTACGGATCACAGACCAACAACTCTCTTAACAGATCTTGGTGACTACATACATAAATTGACTTTATATTATTTCAAAAACATACACAAGTGAAATCACTTATAATTACCATGGTCAAAAAGTGGCATTTAACACAATGGCACTGTTCATAAAGACCTGTCATGATCAACTGGGACATGATTTATACATCACTGCATGTATAAAACGACATGAACACAATTTTACAAACATATATGGATAGGCAGACAGTAGATTAATTATAAATAACAGAGAAAAGGATCCGATCAAAATGATATACATATGAAGCGGACAATCTGAACATGTGCTGCCAGACAGATGATTAGTATCTTGTCAGGGTCTTCCGCCTATAGAGGGGTAGAAAGAAAGAGGAACATTCTGTCACGAAGAATAACCAATGATGATTCTAGTGTTATGACTAATCTGATGTTTTGACCCAAAAATATAAAATACATCAGAAAGACTCCATACCAGAGGTTCTTTATCTTCCAGAACCAATACTTCTGTCTTCATAGATGGTGATTTCAACCTAGAAGATAGTAAGTTAAGAGAAATACACAACTCTGGATGCACATTTTGTTGTATAGTTAGTTAGGATTGGTAATGTTCTTAAAAAATGTTTTGTTATATTTATTAAAATGTTCCTTACACTCCAACAGAAATCAATAAATCAAATGCACTGAAAAAGAAATCCATCATCTGTGGCTGTTACAGGACTGTAATAAGCCCCATGCCTGCGTGTCTACCTACTTACTACTAGCTTGACAGCTGTGTGTACTACCTATAGCCATGTTTGTTTACGTTCTTTGTAATAGGTTTACATTCATAATGATCATTTTGAGGGAGGCCTGAAGGGATGTTGAACTTTAGGAGCTAGTGCTGCTGGCTGCTTTCATTGGAAAAGAGTTGGGAACACTAGGAAGTATTTTGGTTGAATAATTCTTCAGATCTAGTGGATTCTTCTCAACATAACCAACCGTAGCTTCTGCCAATATAGATTTATTCTTCACAAGGCTATGCCAGCTTTGTTTAAATTTACTACCAAACTATCTCATGTTGACTACTTACTGAATTAGTGTTTACAATTAGGCACATGTCGAAGAATAACCTGGTGAAGCATGTAGATTTAAATATGAATAGAGGGCTCCTCTATTCATATTTAAATCTACATTGCTTGGCTCGAGAAACATCGTCAAAACCTACTAATTAGCCTAATTTGACATCAGTATAACGTCAATACTTTTCTACTGCTATATGTCAGAAGGATACAACTCTGAGGCCTCTCTCTATGGGGTCGGTCAGCAGCAAGCCCATGGGAGCATATATCTTCTCATTCTGGTCCTTAATGTACCTAGAAATCTTCTTTAACACCTGCACACAGACGGCAGAACACACATTTAAGATATACATTGTTGTTAGGTAGATCTGTCCAGTCCGCCAGAGAAGAAAATATGAGCTAAACACAGCATAGCGTTGAAACAGTTTTACCTTTTCATAGTGTGTTTCCATACAGAGGAATATTGTGTAGGCAGTTAGACAAGCCAGGAAACCCTCCAAATAAGACTTCCCCCCTAGTTTCTCTGCCTCTGCATACAAGTTGTTGAGGGTCTGGATGGTTTCCTCAAACTGCTGCTTATTGATCTGAAACAACAGTTTAGATATCATACACAATCCTTTAACAGTCAACAATCACAGCATCCGTGGAGACACGACACGTACCCTTGACTCGAGCTCAGAGGGGAACTTGGTCAGGAACCTGGAGATGGTTCCTGAGCTGTAGTCCCTCTGGACAAACACCTTGGAGGAGACAGCCGGCTGCCTGAGGTCCTGTAAACTGTGGGTCTGGACCAAGAATCTCAATTTAGGCGCTTGTCTTCCGTGAAGAACACCAGTCTGAAGGCTGTGAAGCTTACTACACAAACTAACGCTAGCTGTAAAGACTCCAGTCAACGTTAGCATACACAAGCTACGATTGTTAGCAAGCTAATAGCCACGACAACATTGTATATTGTACCGATGACAGTTCCGACAAATGTGACGTTGACACTGTGGAGGCGGGCTACTGCGTGACATTACGAAACAATGGCAAAATATAACATTATCAATTAGAATTAAACACTACGATCCGCCCTTTGAGCTAACACTAGCTTACGTTAGCTAATCATACGTTAGCTCACATTAGCTGACGCTGGAAAGTACAGTTAGCCTTTAGCGCCGTCCAGATCAATAATCCCATGTAAACCTGGTCACGTTAAACATTTAGGCATCCAATTACATGTTACACTTAACAAACGAAAAACTCCCCCACGTCACCTCAATAAAACCACCTTACCTCAGCCATGGTGGACGTTTTCCTGTCTCCAGCTGCTGCGCATGCGTATCGACGCTCTAGCTCCACCGACCCAATGCGACTTTCGGTCCTTGGTTTTCAGAATAAAATATATAAACGAGGGATCTGAGTGATGTGCAATAACACACGACCAACAAAGCTCTTAATTAAATATGTTTCAATTGATTTTTGTCAAACGTGGAGGGGCAGTTTTTAATACGGGCACAAATCCTCAGAAGGGCTTATGTTTTTCAGATACGACCATCTGCATCATACAGATCCAAATCAAACCTGTGGATAAGCACTCAATGTAAGAGACATGGTGTGAAATTGTACATGTGCAATTGTTGAATAAAGAATACAATTTTATTCTTAAAGAAGCTGCCAAGCTGAGTGGGTGGAGCCACATTTCCTGGGAACACTCATGTTGTTACACAGGTCAGCTGGCGGAAATCATATTTATGATTTTAGTTGAGTCAACTAAAGTCATATATCTCTGTATACAACCTTCGATCAACCTCGCTGTACTTTTTTGTTTATCATTCATTTTATTTATGTATGATTTCGCTGGTTTTAAAACAAAAAGGAACAAAATATGCTCTTTCCAAATAATTACTTGTATAGTCATTTACAACAATCGGCTAAAATAATTAAAATAAATCATCCTTTTTAGTATAATTTAAAACGTTTTTAAATACAAGTTGAATAATATCTCTACTTGTCCTTTCCTCATATGTAGTTAGTTGTTGGTAGGTGCCACGAGCTGCCAGTGCCAGTAGTTGTCACAGGAGTGCCACCACTAGTCAGAGACTTGCCACCAGTAGTCAGAGAGGTGCCACCACTAGGGGGCAGTAGTCAGAGAGGGGCCACCACTAGGGGGCTGTAGTCAGAAAGGTGCCACCACTAGGGGGCAGTAGTCAGAGAGGTGCCACCACTAGGGGGCAGTAGTCAGTCCTGACGCTTGCCACTGTGACGCCAGTGCCACAAGGAGGAGCTTGGCCTTAATCACCAAGGGGAAATCTTTTTTGGTTCTGCCCGTATCAAAGGTTGTTTGAATCAAAATCCTGGTTGGATATTAGTTTGTTACTCAGGGCAATCTAAGGTGTTTTTTATGCCGTCAGACCTCCGCCCCTACAAATATTTCACAGCATTAAGTATAAAACTGTAAAACTAAGTAGTAAATATCTGTTTTTGAGTGATTAGAGTAGAAACCAAGCAGCTCAGGTAGTGAACTGATCAGAAGACCTGAGGTTGTGGGTTTGCGGCAATGCAGTGAATGCTACGCTCCATCACAAAGCGAAGACGTTAAACATGGCACAAAACAGTAACTATTTTGCGGAGAAAAGGACAAACGTTTGCATCACACATCTGTGCCTACAACAAAAAACAGCCTCACAGAAACACAACTGGCTTGGACTACATTTTGGTGACCAAGTGCCAAATCAAGGAGAGCGTATGACAAGTACTAGAAATGACTTGACTGACGGAACATTTCGAAAATGTAAATTAAAACACTACTCTTGACAGACTTTTAGGACATTTCACTTTAGTGGCAAGCTAAAGAGTGCAAGATTACACTATTGTAATATTTGTGGGGAAAAATATATACAGTATAAATGCTTGATTAGTGCAAAACATCTCATTTTACATTTCAATATAACTTTTTATATCATTGCCAATATTAATTTTCTATGCAAGTTCATTTTAGGTACATTAGTACGGCTTATACATTTTGTAAGTTATTGAAATGTTTTACTATATAAACCTCACTCTATTCTTTTTGTACTGGCATAAGTGTCACTACATAACCAGTTTCTATGTACAGTATATACACAACATTAAGACTTTTTCCACTGTTTGACCAAGATAGATGGTATGCTTTAATAGTTAACCTTGAACAGACTAGGATCTCGCAGGTGATGCAAGATTATATATTATTTTATTTCACTTCACAGGAAGTCATGTGCGTTCCGAATTTTCCATTAGTTTCAAGGTTTACTTCAGTCCCCACCAGCCAGTTTCAACAGCACTGCCGGTACACTTATACAACCTTCTAATCTAAAGCAAAAGACAGTCAGAATAGTAGTTTGTAAGAGACTTTATTGAATCATAGTTTTGACCCAAATCTGGTTTATTCGCTGTATTTGTTAGTCGAATAAACCAAAGCCCATGTCGTCATCTGATCCCTCAGACTCCTCCTTGACCTCCTCCTTGGCAGCTGGAGCGGCAGCGGTCACCGCGGCGGCTGCTACAGGTGCTGCGACAGCAGCAAAAGCAGACGGGTCAGCCAGGAAGGCCTTGACCTGTGAGGACGAGGTATAATGTAAGTTTCCCAATCATGCAAAACAATGCTCACTTAAGCTCATCCTGCCCACCAACTGAAGGGACATGTCCCTGATGTCACGGGCTTACCTTGTCTGCCAGGGGGAAGGAGTAATCTGTCTCAACAGCGACAGCCAGGACTCTCTTGTAGCCGTTAATGACTGAGTGGGGGACGGAGGCCAGAGTGGGGTATCCGATCTCCAGACACACGCTGGCGATGTTCCTCACACCCTGAAAACAAACGATGCTTAAATTACATATTCCAGCAGTTTCGCCCATCAAACACAACTTAACTAGTTCTTATTATGAAGACAGATTGTCACAGTATCTCACCTCCAGGAACTTGGCATGCAGAGAAGCTTCTGTAATGTCGAGCACCTCGGGACTGTAAACACTGCCATTGTCATACACCTGGTGGATGTTGAGTCCATAGGAGAAGGGCGAGATGTTCAGCATGTTGAGGAGCGTGGCCTCGCTGGCACCGACCTTGTCACCAATCTTGATGAGGCCGACGTCGCTCTGTAAAAAGTAACGTTTTAAATTACAGACACAAGCATTTTGATGTCCATCGTTTGACATTCACTTTGCTTAGATAATAAGCAGACAGTTAAATTCCAAATACAGTATTCATAATTCTCAAACTTACCAAGATTTCAATGGTTCCCTTAGAGATCTTTGTGGTGATACCCAGAGCCTGGAAGAAAGAGGTCTTCTCTGGACCCAGACCAGTGTTCTGGGCTGGCACAGTCACATCACAAGGGGCGATCGCTCCAGCACGGGCTGATGCAGGTACCTGGGTAGTGATGACAGTTTAGAACACTACTCTACTGGGACTGAAACCTTAGTCAGTTTGAATACATTCACCTGGAGTTAAACTTTAAAGTATAGTCTGTCTGAAACCATACGTGCCTGGCAGTCAAAGAAAATGACTGACAGGTATAGCGAGGAAACAGTTTACTTTGTGCAGGGGGAACGACAAAGCAGTACCAAACAAGCTGCATTGTAACTTATCCTGCATCTTGATAACTTAGTTTACCGTTTTAACAAACACAAGACTAAAAGCACCCATGTAACCCAAAAGCGTTTGTAAAAACAGCCTGAAGCAGTTCATGTGGCATTTAGTTAAAACAAAAAGCCTTGCAATAATTTAATTGAGGTGCAGTGTTAAAGTATTTAGTTGTTCTGGTCTTACCTTATTGTTCAGCAGCATGTCCCGGACCTCAGCCAGATCCTCCTTGGTGAAGACAAAGCCCACATTTCCTTTAATGTGAGGTAGAAGCCTATCAAATTACGGAATTAACTGTTACAATACGTGTGCAGATTATGATTCCTTCAACTAAATCAAGTGTTTTAATTGTCTGATAACCATACGTGCCTGGCAGTCAAAGAGAATGACTGACAGGTATAGCGAGGCAACAGGTTACTGTGTGCAGGGGGAACGACAAAGCAGTACTACACAAGCTGCATTGTAACTTATCCTGCTACATGAAGCCTGATGGCTCAAGTTTATAAAAGTAAGTGTAGCACTGGACTCACTTCTCCAGGGCAGCGTTGTTCTCCAGGTGGCCGCGGATGGCTTTGCGCATCATGGTGTTTTTACCCATGAGCACCACAGCCTTGCCCCGCAGAGACAGACGGATGGTCTGCATCTGCTTGGAGCCCACGTTGTCTGCACCCACGATGAAGCATTTTGGATAGTCGTCCAAAAGTTGCTAGAAAAGGGAGGACAAGGCGAACTTAGTACAATTTACATACACAGACAAAACCCACACATATATATTGACATGTCTGAAACCATACGTGCCTGGCAGTCAAAGAGAATAACTGACGGGTATAGCGAGGAAACAGGTCACTGTGTGCAGGGGGAACGACAAAGCAGTACCACACGAGCTGCATTGTAACTTATCCTGCATCGTGTAATTTAGTTTCAACAGTTTATAATATATATAGTTCTCTCAAATATAAGACTAAAAGCAGCCCTCTGGAGATATATAAATATATATATACACACAAAGATAAGATTATGGTTTAATAAAAAAAGGACATGAGCCACGTCCTACTTACGATTATTTTCATAAAATAGTTGGACTTCCACGTGACCCTGTCTTCCCTGGGCATCTTTGCAGTGCTTCCAAGGATCGCTTAAACAGCTGGTTTAAAGACACGGTGATACCTGCGTGCAAATAAACGTGTTTTAGACAACAGACACACTAGAATGTGCGTGGTACACCCAGGCATGCGGCCGGCTAGCATCAAGCTAGCGCCACATTAGCAGGCCGCAAAACCACGTTACGTCTAACAACCGGCAAGTAACGGCTAAAAGCAGCGCGAAGCGCTTTAACAAACGCGTCTATGACACGAGGACATACATCCAGAACGCCATTAAACTACATTTAAAGTACTTTCTTGTTCCTTTTCTGAAAGCGCGAGGTCAGCTCCTTACCTCGGACAGGAGGGTCGAGTGAAAGAAAGAGAACGAGGAACTGCGCGAGGAGAATATATACTCTCTTTAGTGTCCAATCACGACGGGCCGAGGGCGTCAGCTGCCCGCCCATTGGCTGCTCCGCCCTGTCAATCACGTCGGTTGCCCGTTAACCCAGGAAAAATATGTTTAACGTCCTGGACGTTCTGAAACGTTAACGCGCAAAAAGGAAATGCCGACATTCACGTGTCCGAGTAACAATAAGAGGACCCACGATGGCTCAGCGGCTTCCGTCCGAGATCTGGAGCCACGTGTTCGGGTATCTGTCACCGGAAGACAAGTATAGTGTCCGGGCATGCTGCAAGTACTTCAAAAAACTAGCCGACCTCAAATCCCTCTGGAAAGACTGGTCCGTGGTGCTGGTTTTTCGGAGGGGCTCGTACAACGGTCGGTTCTGGACGTCTCTTCGCTGCAGAGACGTCGCCAGTGCGGTGCTGCGGGGCTCCAGAGAGAAGGACTGCGAACAGGTGGGCGCGCTCCTGCCCTCTCTCTCCACGGTGGTGGTGGACCACAGCTGCAGGGCGAGCCTCGACTGCGTGAAGAACTTCCCGAACCTGAAACGTCTGGCGATAAGAATCAGTTGCATTGACCTTCTGCTCGATGAGGATGCTGCTGCTGCAGGGTCTCAACCCCAGCAGCTGACCCACCTCAGCATGTGTGAGGTCACGTTTCCCGGTGCAGGAAGGGATGCCTTAATCTCTGCACTCTCCAGGTTCACACATCTCACGTCCCTGGTCTGTCATCAGATGGCCATCTTTGAAGAACCCATTCTCATGGTTCACTCCCTACTTAGCTGCCTGCCCAAGCTGAAGCATCTCTCGTTGGCCATTGGGCCCAACGTCCTTCAAGGTATTTTTAGACCCGACCCGGGTCCATTAGGCGCTGGTGTCGCGGTGTTGTCCAGCTTGGAGCTCATCGACTGCGTTGGTAGTTCATTGCCAGACAACTTAATGAGCCTGGTGCCCGGCCTGAACACTCTAGCTGTTTTCCACAGGCACCAGGACATGCCGGGGAGACGTCCATTGCCCGGCAGCCATCACCTGAAGACGTGGCTGACTCACCTCCCTCACCTGTCCACCCTGGTGGTCGCCAAGGGCCCACCTGTGGAGATGTACGTGGCCTCCATCCCGGCCACGGTGACCAGCCTCACGCTGTGCATCACAGGACTGTCCTCTGGGGACATGCAGGCCGTGGCGGTGCGGGTACCGAACCTCCGGCACCTGCACATCGACCCCTGGCCCTCCCTTTTGGGATCTCGCATCGCTCAGATCCCAAGACTTTTCCCCAATCTCAAGAGCCTCAAACTCCGCCACGAACATGTGCCGGAGAGCGATTTCCTTCGTCTTCACCAGCTGCAGAACTTGAGATATTTGGAGATTCTGGATAGCAGCCCGCAGCTCCCGAAGCTCACCGACAAGCTCCGGGATCTCACAAAGAACCCGCTGCAGGTCACGACCTCTCCTCGCAGGAGAGACTTGATGTCTTGTCATTGTGTCAGTCAGGTGTATTAGATCACTGCTTTTAGCAGTCCAGTCAGGTGGCAGTTTGAACCTGTTGGGGTCAAATTAAAGTCCAGGATTTAGATTTCGGTATCACTTTGTAGATTTGTTTGAAGTAAATGCATCACACATCGCTCACTGAGCTTTCATGTGATTCTGAGCCTGGTTTGGGCCTTCTGTAGCCTTGTTGCACTGCACACTTTCCTTTTTTAAATATTTTAAAATTTTAAAATTTAAAAAATTTTCTAAAAAGGAAAAGCTAATGCGGGGCTGGCACTTATGTTCTTATGCAGTACACTGAAATGAATGTTTG
>NC_136593.1:27782208-27909708 GCF_910589615.1 Taurulus bubalis | reverse complement strand
CCACCGTCTGGACCCCCAGTCTGTTGAGGTCGGACTGCAGGCTGCCCAGCATGTTGTCCAGCTTGTTGGCTGGTTTCGGGGCACTGGTGGGGGAAGTCTTTCCCTGGGACTGGATCTGACGGACACCAAAACACCAAAGAGGCATCACCATACCGTTCTCATCATTTTGGATTATCATTTTTCGGGACTTACCTTCACGTTATTTTGCCAACCTTATCTCCTAAAAATTGTGGGTTTAGATTCAAATTTTAGCATCTTTCTATGTCGGTCATGTGTCTTGTTTCATATGGTCTTTTCTGGTGTTTGTTCTTGTAATGTGTTTTTTGTCTGCTGTGCATTGTGAACCTTGTCTGTTGTTGTCTGTATGAGTCGGTTGTTGTCTTTGGTGACAAATGAGTTTCCCCACTGAGGATAAATAAAAGTTTTCTATCTATCTATCTTCCGTAAAAGTCGGGTTACAAGCCGCTACAACCTTTGGTCAGTGTCCCCTTTAGCTACCCACTGTAGCCAGCTAGCGCTCCTGCTAGCGCTCCGCTAACTTCCGCTATTGCTCTTCTAGCTCCCCGACAACCACCGAAGGTAGCGGGACCAGCCCCGGCTCGACGGCGACTTGGGCAGAGGGGACGCGGGCAGAAGCAGCAGCAGCAGCGGGGAGCTAGCAGTAGCGCTAGCAGCAGCGGTAGCTAGCGCTGCTCCTAGCTTGCTACAGCAACACCGACAGCTAGCGCTGCTCCTAGCTTGGCTTGTAATCCGTCTTTTACGGTAACTAAAAAGCATTCTCAACTACGTTTGACTAGAAACGTATTTTCTCCCCGTTTACGTTTGTGTTTGACAAATTACAAAATACGTTGATTATTACAAATACGTTGATTATACACGTATTTTTGTTACCGGCCTCACGCCGCCACTCTTCGCTTGCCGCTACTGAGAGAATCCTTGTTAGTTTCTTTTCCTCCGCAGAGTTTAGAAATTCAAACATGCTTAAATTCAGGGGGAAAGCAAGAAAACAAAAACAATAACCCAAACACACGTTGATTATAAACGTATTTGTAACACGTCAAACACAAACGTAATCAGGGAGAAAATACGTTTCTAGTCAAACGTAATTGAGAATGCGTTTTAGTTCTGTTTTAGGAGACAGGGTTGCATTTTGCATACATCACATGTAATGTTTTTGTGTAACTGCCTTTGTAAATGTGTATTACAGTCGTCTCTCCCTGGACTGGGCGGTACAACCAGGGACAAATCTAGACGGGGGTTACCCGTCTCCTCTTTCTGGTTGACGGATATCAAGACAAGCCATGGACTTATTCATCAGGGAAGAATATGATCTCATCAGGAAAGAATATGATCTCATCAAACCTAATCCATGTTTGCAGGCTGTTGACAATGACTCTAACGCCAACATTGTGTGTGAATGTGTGTCTGGCTACAGCAACGTAAGCAAACACAGATCTTCTCAGATGGCTATTGGAGCTTCGTGACTCTTGAATTCCACTGAGAGAGAAAATAGCACCTCTGCTTGTCACTCACACACATAATGTGTGTAATCTTTTTGACACACACACACACACACACAGACAAGTTTAAGCGTCTTTGAGTATTCAGAAAAGCGCTATATAAAATTAAAGTATTATTATTATTATTATTAAGTCTTCACCTAAACTACCTAAGTAAAGACACGGTGGGCTCCTGAGGAAGGGATGGTACAGGACTTCAACATGCTGGTATCTAACCTAGTGCGACCTTGTGACGGAAGTCCAGTGGGAGACGCTATAATTGTGGAGGTAACTGTGCTGTCATGTGGCAGATTAGGTTGCCGTTGCACTGCAAGCCGGCCATTCCTGCGCATGGCAGGACGGGTTAACAGGAGCATAGCGGTTACTCTCCTCCTGCCTCTGAGCTCGTAAACTCTCCTCTCTGAACACTCGGCCCTTGGCACCGTCAGATGTCAGAATTAGAAAAGGGTCTCACTCTCTCCAGCCTGAATGTCAGCAACCACCACAACCCGACTGGATTTCATACAAAGCACGAGTGAGACTAGCTGCTGCAACTTGGCGTGAATAGACACCAGTGGTCAAAAACTGAGCCAATGGCCAGACAAAGTAGAGCCAATGGCCAGACAAAGTAGAGCCAATGGCCAGACAAAGTAGAGTCAACGTGCTTTAAAAACGGCACCACAAAGTCGATTAAATTCATTTAAATTGCTAAAATACCATAACTCTTGTGAGATGAGGCCTGTGGGTTAACCTGTTAGCGTTCTGCCGTCCCGCGGGCGTCCTTTACTGTACATTCTAATGTACACTGTACATCTATTTATAGTTCGGTACGAGTGCTTGGTGTTTCTGGAAACCTACGATTCTTGTAATTCTAGCTGTGCACTTCGTTTCAAGATCAGACCACCACAGCAGAAACAAACAAACGATAGCAAAAGTCAGGCAACTCACCGATGACGCCTCATATTGATCCATAAATCCATAACATGCCAACAACAACTGCGTTGTTACGTCGTAAAGGTCCAAAAAAAACAAATCCCATGATAGATTTAGTCCAAAACACGTGATTACATCCATAAATATCCACAAACTGGTGTTGCATCATTTCATATCAGCTGGAAGACATGAAACAATATATTTTTGTTTTTAGAAGCAAAGCAAGTTTGCATGAGAGCACAGATGAACGCGGGCACCAAAATGAACCAATAGGAGCTTCATGTCCTGACTGACAGGCTACATTACCCAACCAGAAGCTACGTTGACGTTCAGGCTCAGCCTCTCTTTCCTTACGTGGATCAAGCCTGTCACGTCGTACAGCTCAGATGACAGGCGTTTCGTACAGCCAATGAAATTGCCTAACAAACGAATACAATCAAGAGGGGGTGGAGCTGATCCCAACAGGCTTCAGTTTGATGAGAACAGACTTCTGCTGATAGAGCCTCAGTTTGGCATTGAATTAGCATGAAAATGCATTTATTCTTCATTTTCTCCGTGTCAGCAATACTGGCAGTAAATATGAATAGTACCTCTATAAGTTTGCAAGACTATAAGCCTTTTTAATATATATATCATGAATATTTTCTGCCTCAAAATGGAAAAACGCCTAGACATTTCATTAGAAAAACATTGTTCCATTGTGTTTTCCAGTCCATAAGTCCCATTTATAGTCATCTACAGGCATCTATTTACAAAGAAATGTTCAGGCGGAAATAAAAACTTTATACTTTAGTGTATTCAAACTCATATAACTCAGTGTCAGCAGCACTTAAAGTGATTCTGACTATTGGGGGAAAAAAGCTTCAGATTGCTACCTTTCAAAAGAGACCAGGACCATGCATTTACTCCAAATAGTTCAAGTACAGCTTGCAATTTACTTTGGGTATACCTGGATAGGCGTTTTTCGGCAAATTTGACAGGAACGCTAACATAATCGTTAAGTTTAATTATTTACGTAAACTCCCCAACTTGACGTGGCGATTTAAACTGATAATTGATAGTAGGGTCGACTAAATGAGACACAGTCTTGGCAAAAAAGTAAGTAATTTTTCAATTGTTTTGACTGATTATGCTTCCTAACATACCAATTCTTTCCTGGATTGTGTTTATTGGTGCATATTTCAATGCTTTAATCGTAATCTTTCTAAAAAAGGTGCACTATTAGTCTGTGGGTTGTTGTTAAGGCACCGAACAATACTTTTCTTTAAAACAAGGGGAGCTCTCGAGGAGTCCTTTTTGATAAACCTTGCTCATACTCATGCTGGATGTTCATAGTTAGTATCTTTTTGCAGATATACATTTTCCCCCCCAAGACTTTGCTGAACAAATGCATATAAATAAACACAAGTATTGGAATTAATTTGGTGTTCCTACGACGACTCAAACAGGGAAAAAGAGGTCTAGAGCCCACAGGAGGTCTATCGTGTTAAGGCAGTTAAATGAACACTGCTTGGATTTGAATCAAATAGTCAAAAAACACACTTGAGGGAGAAAACAAACTCAAAGTTTAGAAGAAGGTCAGAGAAGAGAAAGAAGAAGAATGGTGATCCATGCCTGCATTGGTGGGAAGATGGGATCATACTCAGTCTGACAGCCGACTGATACAAAGACCTTGGGCGGCGGAGGTGGCGTGACCGGCTTTGGAGGGGGGCTAGGGGATGGAGGGGGCCGGACAGGGGGAGGCGTGGGCTCTCTGGGGGGAGGAGTGGCTTCTCTGGGGGGAGGAGGGGGTTCCTTTGGGATCGGAGGAGGGGGAGGAGGAGGAGGTTCCTTTGGGATCGGAGGAGGGGGAGGAGGAGGAGGTTCCTTTGGGGTCGGAGGAGGGGGAGGTTCCTTTGGGGTCGGAGGAGGGGGGGGTTCTCTGGGAGGGGTCGGAAGGGGAGGAGGTAGTAGTGGGGGAGTTTGCTTCACTGGGTTCAGCTTTTTGGGTGCTGGGGGAGATTGCGGAGGTGGGAGGATTTTTCTCTGTGGGGCGGGAGATTCTGGAGGGATGATGATCTGGGGGAAAGAATGAGAAAGGAAACAGAAAAGAGAGGAGAGCACACAGATACAAAAACAGGAAGTCAGAATGAGGGAAAGGAAATGGTAAAAAAAAAATAGAATAATTGTCACGACAAACTTAATTTTTTAGACTGACTGTCAAAGACAAATACAATATTTTTGAAGGAATCATCATGTATATTTAATATTTGCCAGTCAATGTATGAGCCGAAGGCCAAACATAAACTAAACCAAAGGTCCCGGAGGAGCACTGATAGCTCTGACTCCTGCTGTACGTCGCTCATGTCTACCTTATCCACAGATGGCTGGACTCGTTCCTCCCGTGTTCGCTGTGGGTTGGACATGACGATGACTCCCTCCGTCATCCAATCATCCGGCGGCGGTTTACGCTTGCGCTCCACTCGCCCAATTCCAAGTTTCCCCTGCAGCTCCTCAATAAGTCGGTCTTGCGAGTTGCTCTTGTTCACAACGACCGGGCCCATTTTACGTCGCAACATTCCCTCCCTGAACATTGGATGCACATTGGAGGTTTCTTTGGTGCGGCGGATAACCGACTTGAGCTAGAGAGTAGATGATATAAGGAGGTTTTGGGAAGCTGGGGTTGTGCCGTTCACCAGAAAGTCCATGTTGGGTTGCAAACACAAGCAAGACAGACCCAGCACAGGATGTCTCATTCAAGTGGCAAAGATGCTCAAGCACTGGCTCCAGAACATACTTTTGTCAGGCACTCATATATCCAATAAAATTTGCCTGCAGAAGCAAAGCACAGCCCTCCATTCCATTCAAAGTCATAAACTTGGGTATCTGGTGCACGGCATGCTGGATAGCTGAGCTCAAGACAACACAAGTCTATCACAAAATGCTTGCAAATAAGTCTGCACGTGCCGAAGCAAGGCCAAAGATCAAAAGAAGCAAAGTTCTTGTATGTGTTCATATGAGAATATATTCACCCTACTGTCTTTGTATTGACACCATCAGTGATTTTTTTGCATCAGCCATTGGTTGCGTAGAAACGACAGGCCACGCCCTGTGACTCACAACAATGTGGACTGAAGCAAGTCGGAGCGTGCGGAAACATCCTTCGAGCAAAGCTTTCAACATCAGCCACAAATAGTCTCTACAAGGAGATTTCTACCTCAAGCCATTTTGTAATTGCTGTGCAATGACACCACATGCATCACACCACATAGATGGAGGAATTCCTCTTCATCATTTGTGTTTTTGCGTAGCTCCTCGAGTATCTGCAGGAGCTGCTCTCCCAAAACAAGCTTATTTCGGCAACTAGAGATACTCTGCTTGAACAACTGTCCAACACAGCCATTAATTCATCTTATCTTACGCCACATGGCCAAGTAATAGAAAGACACAGCCAAATAATAGCCTCTCTAGCTTTTTTTGTTGCCTGCAGCTTATTTTGGGAGAGTCAAGTTGAGAGTCCTACTTGGCCAGAAGCAGATAGTCGCTCGACAGCAGAGGGCTGCTGTGTGGGAAGGTCCAGCGTTGCATCGGGTGTCCCAGGGCAGGTGGAGGGGGTGAAACACTCGTCCATCCAGCTGGACTCGGTCATGGGTGTCATCGTTCCCTCTCGGCTGTAAATCCCGTCTTCCTCCTCCCAAGATCCGTCTTCATCTCCGGGCATAATGGAAGCAGGTCGCTGGTTGTCACTTGTTTGAGGGAAGTCGGGAGCTAAGAGTTTGTCTAAAGCTTCATCTAATAAAGGTTCCCGATACGGCCATGTTAAATCCATCATTTCACCTCCCTGCTTTTCTGTAGGAGGGAGATACAGGCTATTTGAAGGTACAGCTGGAACTGGTGAAGCGCTGGGACTGCTGGTACCTGGAACAGTGTAATTCCTTCTGATAACTGAGGCAGGACTTGAAAGCCTTGGAAGTATTACTGGGCAAGCAGTCCCTGGCAATGCTTCTGGACGAGAACTCTTGGATACACTTGCTGAACTGGAGGTATCGGGGACTGTCACAGGACTTGCAAGCTGTGGAACTGGACTTAAAAGTCTTGGAATTGACACTGGACTAGCACTCTTGGGAACTATTTCTGGACTAACCCTTTTTCGGACTGTCAGTGGACTCGCACCTTTTGGAACTGGACTAGAAAGCCTTGTAACCGTCACTGGACTAGCAGTCTTTTTAACGTCTTCTAGGATATGACTTACAGGAACTGGACTGTAGCTTTTAGGGCTGGGATTCTTGAAAGACTGACTTGAATTGGACCATTTAAGATCAGGTGGACTGGGACTCTTGGCCCTAAGATTGGGACTGGGGTTCATAGACACAGAAACAGCACTAGAGCTCTCAGAAACAACTACTTGGGTGTAGCTGCTGGCAGTGGGTCCTGGACTAGAACTTGAGACTTTACTAGCGGAGATACTGAGGCTCTCCTCATGAGTGATCTCAGACGTGGCACCGCCACCATCATCTATCTGCTGGATCTGGGAGTACTGAAGGCTCTTGGCCGATGCAATGACTGAAGATGTAGAAGCTGCAGTACCATCTTCATCGATATGGAGTTCCAATGGGAGAGGAGTAAAGGAGGGAGTAGTGCAACTAGAAGCTAGAAGTGTATCCACTGAACCAATATTAGGATTTATAGACGGGGAACCAGCGACCAATGAAGGTTCTACGGCCTCCAGATTCAGAGACAACTGAGAGCCAGACTGAATCAGGTGCATTAATGTAGTGATCACAATGTACAAACAAAGACAAGACATAAACAGTGGTAGAGGAAAGAGAAAGAGACCAGAAAAACACATTGAGAAGGAAGGGAATGAAGAAAAGTTTTCTCACACACACTAATGGTATTTAATGGGAAATCGTATTGGTTTGCATTTTGGTAAGTTGTCAACATACGTGGATTTTGTTGTGTCAACCCCATAACTTCCTCTATGAATGTTACAAACAAAATTGCACCATCAAAGAAATGTCGCACAACGAATTCTAATCATCTTTTTTTTGTGAAGTGTGACATCAACTTAAAGTACATTTTAAATGAAATGTTAGTTTGTTGGATTGAAGAAAAACTGGTTAAAAATAAAGGGTAGGTTCAAAAGAACCAGCCACTTCATTTATGCTATTGCAACACTGCAAAAGTTGACGGGTGTCAGTGAAATCTATGGAAACAGTAAAACCGCAGAATATCTGTTCAAGGAAAACGTTTCCATTGTGGACACGGCCAGCAGCAACAATCAGTTTAACACGACGACACCGGAGATTCTGAAAAGACGCTGAATAAAATGAGTCTGATCCTAGTTTCTACAATTAAATTCACAGTCATGCAAACCCCGAAACATCTGCAGTGCAGTCCTAAACAGTTACACAATGCCAAAAATAAACCAGTATGCAAACCCCCATGACCCAAAATCTACCCGCGGCCATGCTCACATTGCTTTGGACTTTGAAGTCCGACAGGGAGGCCATGAGCTCGTCCAGCTCCCGCGTGGCAGAGGAGGCGGACATCCGGGCTTGCTGCTGTGCCGGAGTTTCCTCTTGTCCGTCCGTGTGTTCGTCTGACACGACCAACGGCGGGGGACTAAAGACGGAAAGAGCACACGTCAACCTCAATCATGGGCTTAAAAGTGACATCAAAGCTATCTCCATGTTGCTTTACCAATGTGTGGCTTACATGGGTGAGGGCACAGCGTTTTCCAGCTCATCCAGCAGGCTCTCGACACTTGGCCGTACGTCCTCTATTCCCCGAGCTGCGGCGTTGCGTTTGGGCTTCTCCATCACAGGTGGAGCCGCCTTGCCTGGCGTGGAGACTCCATTCTCCTGGACGTGGTGGATGACGCTGCTGGCAGGCAGTGGGGGAGCTGCTTCTTCTATTACAGGAGAAAACGCTCAATACATTTCCTTCATGGGTTCACAGTGCATCATATCGTCACCTTCCTAAAATAAATGGCCCAAGTCAATTTGCCTAAATCATCTCCTCATGATACTGGTCACCTCTGGTAAAATCTCCTCCATCCTCAGTTGAACAGATCATGTGATTCTACCCCTGTAGTATAACATGTCAAGACTGTGACTTAGGACCTTTTATTTTGCCTAAGTCAAAAGACAATCTGACTTAGAAAATTTTAAAAGCTTTTCAAGATGGCATTTTGAAGCTAGCATTTAAGCTATCAATTTAGTTAGCATTTTTGCGATCATTTTTGTCAATGAAAATGAATGAATGAATATATAGTTCTGTATTTGTTGTCAGAGTAGCAGCAAATTACAGACTAAAAACAACAACAGGGATGAGAGATATATACAAAAATACAAATTAAATAAAAATAGCTGGGATGAAAGATATGTACAGCGCAGAGAGTATTATTATATATTATATAATCTCACTCGAACATAATATTAGTAATCATAACATCATTTGACTGGTATTACAGTGTCGACAGGCAGCTTGTGCACTATATTACATTTGGTCAAGTTTGTTGTGTTTTCTGAAAAAAGGACTTGTAGGAAGGTGACGACATTGTAAACACTAGTGGAGAGAAGGGGCCTGAGAAGGTTCCTGTTGACGCCACAAAAACAACTGCCGAATGTAGACGCTGACGTCCGAGAAACACAAGAGAGCATTTTATGAATTGTGACATAACCCTTTGCGTACCTTCTGTGGGGAAGGCCGGGGTGCTTTGCTGCACGGCGTTGAGCTCCAGCAGCAGGCGGTCCAGCTCAGACAGGTTGCTGCCCAACGATGAGTTCATGGCAACAGCTGATGACTCACTATTCTTCTGCTTATTAGGGAAACTGCACAGAGAAGAACCAATATTTATTATGAACACAGCCAAGGACTGAGAGGGATGCTATATTTTGACACTGGCATCTTTTGGAGGCCGAATGGAGATCTCTAGTTGAATGATGTGTGTGTGTGTGTGTGTGTGTGTCAAAAAGATTACACACATCATTATATTCCCGCTTTAATGTTCACCCTATAATTTGTAAAATACGGTGGAGGATTTCCACACAAATGCTGCCAAGTAAAGTCATGAATTAGAGTTGTTTGTTACAGATGTGCATGTTGATGCAACTGGTCCTACCTGTACACGTGGTCCTCTTCAACAAGGGGCTGAGTTGGACTGGTGCCGTCTCCAGACCACGGACTTCTCTGAGCCGGGCTGAAGGACTGAGGAGAGGAAGGGAAGTCGCTTTAGAGTATCCAGAAGTAAATGAAACAATGCTTTTAATTCAACGATTTAGCTTTCACTTTCCAAACAATAACGCATGCAACCTTTACCTCCGTTTCATCAAGTCCGTTTAGCTCAGAGGGCGGGACTTGGGCTGGAGAGCAGAGGTCTGGCTGGTCCTGACCCCCAACAGGGAAGGAGTAGGCGGTCTCGTCGGACAGGAAGAGCGGACGCTTGGAAATGTGGGATGTTGTGGACTCGAGGTCCGCCAACAAAGCATCTGCGGAAATACAAGACAAAAATTTTCTCCATCACAGGTCTGGAGGTAATTATACTCTCAGACAGGGTGAAAGGACAGGATAGCGCTGCGAAAACCCATCGCCGGTTCTGTTTGCATACACAGGAACAAATAAGGTCAAAGGCCCATGTGCACTGACATCACGGGAGGTGGAGTTGTAAAAGTTGAATCATGCAGACTGTCACTGCCACTCCTTTGGTTACTCATTGACCCCGTGTCTGCCTGGAGTTATGACATGTCTTAAATCTGCAGCCAGGTACTCATACTCATACGAGCCATCTACACAACAACACATGCATGAAGGGCTCATTTTCTATTTGTGATGAAACACGGGCCAAGAAAACAACCACGAAGGTCTCAGTGCTAACCAGCAGGTAGAAGGACACACAACATCACAGGGGATTTGATGAAGAGCTCAGACTGCATTACTGGACACTTGGGCTTATTTTAGCGCACTCACTCACCACAGCAGTGTTTAGTTTCTCTTGCAGAATTTCACAAGTCAGAAAAAAATAATAAAACAAACTTAATCTAACAATTAGTACAAAATCAATGGTGTAAACGTTGTTACATATTTGACATTACAGCAATATATTTGAGGCTGATGAGGACAGTTAGGTTGTCAATATCATAATCGAATGTCATTCTAGACAAAACCAAACAAACCATAGTTAGAAACAGCAAATGAATCCCGAAATTGCGATCACGTTCTATTGGTAATCGTAAAGAAGCTTCATTGAATGATTCAACTTGCACTTCATTGCTACGTTTTGTATATTTTATACATCATACTGCAGTATTGCTAGATTGATCCAAAGCTCTATCCTAAAATAAAGCAGCGGGGCAAGAAAGACAAAACCAAAGAAAGCTGAAGTAACGCGTAGAGGAGACATACCTCAGACTAAAGACAAGGAGTTACACCCAGGGAAGTGAAGAGGAGATAACAGAGGACGATGAAGAAGATGAAGAAGAAGAAGGCAACCCAAACAGACAGTCTGCCAGGCAGGAACTGCCTTTCTTAACTCTACCATCAGCATAAGAGATCAAGAGCTGAGGAGGAGGAGGAGGAGGAGGAGGAGGGGTCAGGGTGAAGAGGAGGAGGAGGGTCTAACATTAATGGCAGTGGGTTCGGGTCAACCGCTCCACGCCGCTATGCCAGCTCTAAATTCACTGCCTGAAAGCTCGAGTAAGAGACACTACTCACGCACACGACTGACGAAGCTGTCCAGCTGTGGCAAGACGAGCACGTTGCAGCAGGTGACGGAGAACGTTGTGAAATGAGGAACGCGGAGAGCAAGCGGAGCTCTTATCGACAGAGGCATGGCCGGCTCAGGGAGTGGCATCACCAAAGGTATCTGCGATCGGCCCCTCCTTCACAATATCAGCACACTTTACGCTTACGTTTCTCGTGACTCACTTTCATCAAAAGCAGCAACTACAGCTCATATTCATGTGTCTGTGAGGTTTAGGTTTAGTATCATCAGCAGAGAAGTCACTTGTCCTGCAGTGTTTACCAGACTGAGAGGAGACACAGCAGAAGCCACCACCAGATCCACATGGCCCAACTTAGCATTAGCATGGTTAACATGCCGGCTGACTAGGTTTCACAGCAGAGACTCCGTTCAGGAGCCCGAGCGCATTCCACAGAGTTTCATCCTGGACACAGTGCAGCTCACCGTTTACACTAAAGCAGCCGTGTGTGTGTGTGTGTGTGTGTGTGTGTGTGTGTGTGTGTGTGTGTGTGTGTGTGTGTGTGTGTGTGTGTGTGTAGTTGGAATAAATTCATTTAAAGCAACAGTCTTGTTTCTCATCATTGATGGATGTAGTCAGTATAACTGCCATATTTAAGTGCCTTAACAATGTCATTGTCCCATAATTCAAACCCTTGTGCATTTCTGAGTGTTTCACCAGCTCTTTGTGTCACTCATCATCATCTGTTTAGAGAAGGAAGGTAACTCGGATTCACTCCGATTCTCTTGTTGGTATCTTAAGCGTTGTTCTGTCGAACCATTATGTTGCGTTTGAGGTCCTGGAGACCCCAGGTGGTCGTAACAGCTCAAACGCATATCAAGATTTTTAACAGCTATTAATAAACCTGTTGAGCCCGGAGAAAAATGTATATGTTTATTCATAAACCGTGACCACCTGCTGTTCTGCCCCACATTTACATGTGTTGCATTAGAGAGGAATGTAATTGCATCTTCATTCATAGATTTGACCTCCTCTCTTGCCGTAGTAGTAAGGATGTACTGCAGCTACTGTTCACTTGTACTGTTTGGTAGCCTTTGAAGGTCTAATTAGGTCTCTAAGTATTTCTGTATGTAACATGTAAATATATTCTACAATATAATCTCTGTGTGTTTGTCGTTTTAGTATAACCTGTGTGTTGGAGCAATATATGCTAATCGCGATTATTAGCATTTCTCCATTGACATCACTGTTAAAATTAGCTTAGACGCTAACTAGTCAAGTGAGTCATGTCTTTTCTGGCCTGATGGCTTTATGCTAAATCATACCTTAACATTCATGTATATGGGCAGTTTGTAAGGTCATTTTCATTTAACTCGTTCATCAGTCCATTACTTGTTCAGCAGTAGATTACTCACCAACAGTCCATTACTTGTTCAGCAGTAGATTCCTCACCAACAGTACATTACTTTGACATACAGCAAAACTCTTGCAAACATGCAAGACCAGAGAATTGCTGCCCTTGAAGAACAAATGGCAAACAAGGAGCTCCAATGGGAGAAGGAGAAAGTCCTGAACGCTCTGAAGAAAGAGAGAGCGTTGAGAAAGAAAGCAGAGGCTGAGTTGAAAGCCACTCTTAAATGTGGTCTCAGCCCTGCAGAAATCGTGCAGCACGAGCAGATCCTGCAAACTCCCAGCACACAAATCAAGGACAACAAGATCCAACTGATGGAAACCGACAAAACAATGGCCGCCCAGCTTGCGTCAAGAGATGACCAAGTCAAAGATCTCGAGGGAGAAATCAAGGACAACAAGATCCAACTGATGGAAACCCACAAAACAATGGCCGCCCAGCTTGCGTCAAGAGATGACCAAGTCAAAGATCTCGAGGGAGAAATCAAGGACAACAAGATCCAACTGATGGAAACCCACAAAACAATGGCCGCCCAGCTTGCGTCAAGAGATGACCAAGTCAAAGATCTTCAAGAACAACTCAAGGACTACAAGATGAAAGTCCAGGCGACAGAGGAAGCGATGAACACTACGCTGGTCTTAAAGAACAATAAAGTAGCTGAACTTGAGGAAGCGTTAAAGCTGCTTACAGAGGAACATGTCAACCTACAGGTTGTCAACCTGAAGCTTGAGGAGCTCTCCCAACAAACCGATAAGCAGAAGGCACAGATAAAGAAGGCTGCATAGAACGCAGCCAAGGAGGAAGCAAAGAGGGTGGCCAATGCCGCGAAGGAGAGCGCCAAGAGAGCAGCTGAGTTACTGAAAACACAGAAGGAGGAGCGTGAAGCTCAGTTGAAGAGAGACAACAAGGAACAAAAAAGACTAGCAAAAGAAAGGAGGTTGAGGGAAAGGAGAGGTGAGCCGGGGGCAAGTGGATAGAAGAGAGAGAGCTAACAGTATATCTCTTCCCCCCTCCCATCCTCCTTCCTAACAAACACCCTTTTTTCTCTCCATTACCTTCGCCCTGTAAGATTGTGACACAATTTTAGGGATTGCGATGGAATGGTGAAACAAAAATGACGGACGTGATGCCCTGACTTTTTCCTCACCATTTCCTTCTCCCTGTGCAGTAGCTGTACAGGGCCGGTTTCCCCACTACCTCAGTGCTCTCGCTGAAGCTTACTGGTTGGACATCGATGATCAAAGTTACTCTCATACTAGTGAAGATAGTGCTCTCGCCCCTTACCCCCGAGCTAGAGCACTCTCTTCACTAGTCCAGTAGCTGTGATCATCGGTGTCCTACCAGGAAGCTTCAGCGAGACCACTGAGCTAGTGGGGAAACCGGTCCTGTACAGCTACTGCACAGGGAGAAGGAAACGTTGAGAAAAAAGTCAGGACATCGCGTCCTTCATTTTTGTTTCACCATTCCATCGCAATCACTACAATTGTGTCACAATCTTACAGGGAGAAGGTGAGAGAAAACTATTTTTGGATCCGTTCTCCACCTGTTTGTAGGGTTTTTACTCCGGTTTTCCCCCAAACAGAAACAACACAAGCTTCATAAATCACACCCAGTATGGTGACTGATCATATGCTCATTAAAGCAGTGATCCTCAAACTTCGTTTTCTGAAATAAATTGTAAGAAAAAAATGACTAGCCCTGTACTTTTATTTTGAAGGGGATTTTCTATTTTGAAGGGGAGTTCCGTCTATTCACAGTCCTTAACGCTGCGTTCACACCACACTTTCCTGCTGTGAGTTTACTCACCGGTCTACTACTAAAAAAATAAAAAATAAAAAAGCATTAATTTCCAACCCTTTATTCAAAAACTGAACTGACCGTGCACAAATCTTCAGAAAGTGCACAGACAGGTTGCTCCTTGAACATCCCTGAGTTGTTAAAGTAATAATAATAAATAAATAAAAAGAAATGGACTAACACAAAAAACATATATATATAACATAACATATATAGGCCAAATATATAGGCTTTTTCATTATTTATAAAGTGCACAAAAAGATGTATATTTTTGTTTAAAGGGACCTGAGCTGTCAGAACAATAAATAATTTATAAAGAGAAAGAAAAATGCAAATCAGAAAATTTAACAGGATTTGTTTGAACTTCAGAACTTGCTCTGTACAATCACTGACGCATAGCTTATGGACTGCACTTTACCTAAAAAAAAAATAATTAATTAGATAACGAACCACAAATCCAAGCAACAATTACTCTGCATGTCATAAAGCCACATAAGACTTCTTGAACGCAGGTCGGCGTTCTGCACCTCAGAGGCTATATTTACACATCGCTTCTTCTGAATCCCCCGCGGTATTTTAAAACGAAGAAACGTGGTTTCAATAAGTCGTTATCTGACCCAACCCGCTCAAACACGGGGAATGAATGACTAGCTAGTGAGCTAACGACAACGGTTAGCCTAGCTGTTAAGTTATTGTAGCAAGCAATTAGACCACACAGTGACATACGAAAGGATACAACGGGCTGCACCAGAACCCTCCGGACCTTCTGTCCACTGTTGTTGTTTTTTCTCCATGACTTACTGAGTGGCGTAATAATCGCGCGACACGACGAATCGATAATGGAATTCATTGCCAACGTTTTTAATAATCAAATTTTACCGATTTTATCGAGTCGTTGTTGCAGTCCTACTGGGTTCAAAATATTATCCGTGAATTTTCACGTCACGTCACGTTAAATGCGCATTTTCGCATTCATACGCGTCTACCCGCAACGCTTCTGCTGTGAACGCAGCATAACTCCATACTTTGAGCGAAGCATCTCCAGTTCTCCCAGTATGAATTCCTCCAGACTCAGGTCCGTGTCAGTGTTACACCTCAGGTTGAAGTGATGCTGCTTCATGTCTTTCAGTATTTATCTACTGATAAGGGAATCAGAAGAAGAGTTAATGTTGTATACTTGAATCTTTTTTAATTTATTTAGAGTTTGTGGTTAACTGAACTTTGCAATAGCATATTTATGTTAGTGACGTGACCTGTAGCCAGCTAGCGCTGCTGCTAACAGGAAGCTAGCGGGAGAAGGCTAACGGTAGCTAACGATGAGATAACTCATGCAGTGTTGGATGTTGTCTTGCGTGTCTACGACTGAACGGTGCATAACCAACTTCTGTCCCCATCACCGTTAACTTCTTTCAGTGAACATAGTACGACTAGTAGTGTTGGATCTTCATTATGTGTTTGTAAGACTGTAACTAACTTAGTTTGTTGACGTTAGATTAGCTTAGCAACGTTAACCCGTAACTCGTGCCAGACTGAACGGTGCAAATCAAATATTGTCACTATATACTGACTAGTAGTGAATGTATTTTACAGAGAGGAGTCACAGCAGCCAGGGTCCAGTGGACAACATGCAGACTCCCAGTCCGTCTCTCCCTGCAAACCGATCACCACCACCGGCCACAAAGCCAGCCACAGAGCACATCTATAGCGTATAATAATAAATTAGTTTTTAGACCTTTATTTACCTGTATCTTCCATTTTATTCATATATTCCACTGCTTTTGTGAACCTAAGACCTTTGGTAAAACAATTTCTAGGACCAAAACATGAGTAAAGTTATGTTTTCACAATCGATATGAAAAATTTCAAAAAAATCAAGTGTCACTTTTTCAGCTTTAGGGCCATATTATCACTTTACACTTGTGTCTCATGTCAATGGTGCCTCATTATATAGAGAGCTGAGATTGTTCTGCAATTTTAGATGTAAAACACATGGGTATCTATCATATGCAAGTGACTTTAAAAAGGTGAATTTAAGAAATGATGTAAAATCGAGAAAATGACCCCCGACTCCAGAGGGTTGAAGCTGCTCCTCAGGACACTGAATGTGTTCATAGTGCAGCGTTGGTCATAGATTCATTGAGTGAGTATTCTCAGCTAAAGTTACATCAATTGGGTCTTTTGGAAACTGAATTGTTATGCATGTTGTATTACCTCGTGTCCTTAAGATGGACTTTTGGGTTTTTAATCGATTATAAAAAGGGAATATTTCTAACTAGTTTGTTCATGCATTCTGTGATATTACAGGATCTCAGGTTCAAACTGCACCATCTTTTCATTAAATCAATGTGAGAAGTTGAACATTTTCCTCGTCATTCAGGGGTGATGGTGGGTCAGCAGCCAGACCAGGTGAAAACCAGCGCATTAAATGATGTTTCACACCAACAGACAGGCTGAGCTCTACTTCTGCTCCAGTGGAAGAGGAAGTCAGCAACAGTGTGACCTCCTCCTAAGTTTGAGGTTTTCTTCTGTTGAAAACGCAGAGGTTAAGGCAGCTTCTTCTTTACAACTTACCCACAATGCATTTGATCATAAAATAACAACACAGAGAAAGGGTGATATGTATGTATTACGTCTCCCCCTCATCTTCATATAGGTGTAAAAATGTGCATATTAAGATGCTCACAGACCTTTCTGAAATACTGCGTAAATAAATAGTGAGGGCCTCAAATCTGCTGCAGATGTCAGAATAAAGTTTTACTGCAGCTGGTGGAGACCTCGGTCAACAGATGTTCGTCCAGATTGTTTACACAAGAGATGATAATCAACTTAGCTCTCGAGCTGAACTGGCTTCAACCCTGGTTATGTAGAAGCTGCTGCTGCAAAATAGAGTTACGCTAAAACACCAACCCCCAGGCTACAGGAAACACATATGCTGTTGCCTTGTAGGAGAACTGTATCCTAACGTTAACATCTACGGGAGTTCATTTAAAATCTGCAGCTCATTGCCCTCAACAAAGTGGTTGGGAAACTACAATGTAGAGTACACAGGCACAGCGTAAAAGATTAGAAGCGTTTGTTCACTGAGCGCCGCATGCTCGGCATGCTCTGACCCATCCACTAACTGCACAAACACACAGAGGTGTGTCCGCCTCCTCTGCCAAGGGAACATGCCGTGACACACCGGCTCCTGTGGAGAGCGCAGAGCAGTGACTACGGCACAGTGAGCAACTCACAAGGAGAGACACACAAATAACCGTATCCTCTGTAAGGAGAGGCGACAACCTTTGGAGATCCCTTCATTTAAGCATACGTTTGGTAAAACTTCTGTTTGAACTACATCAAATCTAAAGGAGACCAAAGGTGACATCCGTAACCACAAACACACCAGCGTTGGCTTAGCTTCCATGTCCACGACACGAGGTGTGACATGACAGCGCACAGCTGTGCTCAAACAATGAGGAATGGCGGTGGGAGCGCCGGGAGACACAGCGAGTGAAACTGGGAAGAGTGTGTGGAGCAGCAGCAGCAGGCGAATCCTCAGAGGCTGAAATGTGGGTTGACGCAGATTAAGGAGACTCCCTTCCTCCCAGATGAATGGTGTGCATTTTAATTACACAAACGCTGCTCCGCATGGGTCTCGTTACAGGAAAGAGAGATAGAAAGATAGAAAAGGGGGGACTGGGAAGATTGAAGCGGCAGAAGAAAGGATGAAAAAGGGGGAGAAATGAGGGAATGGAAAGAAAACCATTTGGAGAGTCAAAGTGTGTTCACAGCAAAAAGGGAGGACAGATGTTGGATCAGCACTTTCATAGTCAAAATGAAATGTAAATAGAAGTGAGCAAAGCGATACTGGAGCTTTTACTTTGGGATCAATATCCGTCCTGAAGAGGAGGCAGCCTCCATTATCCCCGACAGGACATCCTGGCTGCTCGAGGCCGTCAGTGCTGACCGCGGCAAAGAGTCAAAGCTGTCCACCACTCAACACAGCTCTTGTTGATTTAGCCGGTAGTGGCGGCTCGCTTCGGGGAATGGGACTACCAAACAAAACGCAGCCGTCAGCGACCTGCAGGGGGCGGTGTCGAGTCGCGAGCGGAGACCGGAGCTCACGCCTGGCTGTTTCTTCTGAGGGCTGCTACACAGAGCGGGCTTTATCTGGGAGGTTGGTAAATGCCAAGGCATTTCCAGAGATATGCACCGACGCCAAAGTGAAACTAACAGGATGAATAATCAGCCGCGAGATTCTGTGTGTGCAGCAGGTCTACCTGTGTTCTCTGACCTCCTTTCTGCATCTCCTTGCCCTCATTCCTTTACATGTCTTGCCTCTGTATCTGATGTGTTGCAAGGTGCACAGCGGCTGATATGAATTCCTTACATGCCACAGCTCGTCTTCCAAATATGAGAGAAAGAGCAAGAGGGGGAGATGGATGCACGCCCAACGAGATGCGATAAGACAGATGGGGCCAGATGAGAGAAAACTAATTGTCAGCCGTTAGACGAAGATATGTTGTACATAACAATGTTTTTAAAATGATGCATGCATGTAAAACCATCTCCGTTACAGAGGAACAACCTTCAGTTACTCGTCGACGTGAAGCGACAGCCTTTCATGTTCCGCTGCGAGAGAGACGGCCCCTCGTTGTGACATTTAGACAGACCGTCGCAGAGATGATGAATCCCACTCCTGGCTTCAGTCGGAAGGAATAAAAATAAAAATAAATAAAAAAATCAGGACAAAATGGGCGCACGTGCACTTACACTTTCCTCCCCTCTGGGTTCTGCTAGACAACAGAAGGCCAGTGCTTGTGTTCATTTGGTGCCCTCAGCAGGCACAGAAGTGCACCATTAAATCACACTAGAAACAAACACACACACACACACACACACACACACACACACAGTAGAACAACAACGTGCACACCGGTGTCTCTCAGCCAGGCTCTCCAGCACATACCAGAGACACACCGAGGCATCTCGGCCCACTATAAATACTTTCCCGCCCGACCCTGACCTGTGGGAGCCGAGACATAGACGATGATGGCAAAGCAACAGAAGGACATTGCAGACCACCCAACCAGCTCATGCCGTGCATTGCATTTGCTTTACAGTCTCGGCCACTTTACGTGGAATAAAGAAGAGGCTGGTTGGAGTTTCCTGACGTGCAGATCAATGAAGTGCTACTGCTGCAAATGCTATTAAATGGAAATGGCGGTGCAGCACGCGCTTGCAATTAAGTCATAGACTACAACTGCTTACACAGCAGCTTGTACTCCACTCTAAATTATTCAATATAATCACAGCAAAGTCTGTTCGGACACAAGCAATCCCACATTTAAACTACAATCAATTACAATTAATCTACCAACCAGTCATGTAAGCAGTTTACATCCACGTCTCATCATTTTATCCTGTCAGACATTTTTGGGAAATTGTGATAATCAACTGAAGAATCCTTGAAATATGGCCAAAATGTGTTTTGTGAGGCGACAGCAACCTTGACCTTTGATAATCAAAAACGAGTCAGTTCCTCCTCGAGTCCAAGTGGATGTTGGTGCCAAATTTGAAGAATTTGGTAACGCAAGCCGACTGAACACCACTGAACACCCTGTAAACAAACACCGCTCGTGGTGAAAATGCTCATATTATTATGATTTATAGTACAGGTGCGACCACACGCTGCCTCAGCAGGGACATTTTCAAATGAAGAAAAACGACACTCTGCATCGACATAGACGAGCTTCTGAAAAAGGCAAAAAAAAATACCAGCAGGCAGATGTTTGTAGCAAAATAACTGAATCCAATGTGTTAGCTGCCCTGAGCACACACACACACACACACAGACACACACACAGTTAGCGACTAGTGGAGCAATTAGCAGCTCAAGTGCCAGATGTTTCCCTCTGGATTAAACATTGCACTTCAGAAACACATCCGACAATGAACGACACTGTGACGTCATAAGGCAGCTGCACGTGTGAATAATACGCTGCTGCTCGCGTTTCTCTGACAGCTTGTTCAGCGGCCAGAACGTCATTGGAAGGAATAGATTTGACATTTTGTTAATTTTCTCCCTGACGGTGAGATGAAGCTCCTCTTGGCTCGAGCTGAGAGCGGATTAGTTGATCATGAAGACTGAATGCAGGGGAGGAGCTATCCGTTTGTGTACAAGGCAAAGTTTATTTGTAGAGCACATTTCAACAACAAGGCGATTCAAAGTGCTTCACATAAAACTATTAAAAGCATCAAAACATGATGCAGAACTATTTTAAAACAACAAAACTTTCCCTGTGGCCTTATTTCCGTCGCTTCTTCAGAGGAAGACTCTGAACCAGTGGACCATCAAACCTGAATGACCCAAATCAAGGAACACTCTCAACTTCTCAAATTAATTTAATGAAAAGATGGTGCAGTTTGAACCTGAGATAGTACAGGATATGTATGCTAACACAAAAACAAGTTTAATGATAAACCAAAACGAGCAGCTGGAGTCGATGCTAGAGAGGGAACTGTTCCCTTTTACTCCCAATTAGCTGCATTTTAATTAAAAACCCAAAAGTGCATCTTCAGGACACGAAGGTATTACAACATACATAACCATTCAGAATCTTCAGCCATTTTTATAACAGACTCAACAGCTTTCATGCACAAACTAAAAAGTCCAACAACTAAGAAGTAGTTTCAAAAAGACTGAAATGACCGAACTTTAACTGAGAATACTCACTCAAGTGCAAAACCAGTCGAAACCAGAGCTGGCAAAATAACGACACTCCGCTGCATAAAAAAGTTCCTTCAAAATAAAACCACAGGATGTTTGTTGCTTTTTTTTGCTTTTCCCCAGGCTAAGGCCTGCGACCCACTGAAAACGGGGCCGCGACCCACCAGCGTCCCTTTGTCCTATTTAAACTCTTTATTCATACAGATCAAACAAAGGAGATACGATGTAGTAATTAGTGAGCGTTTCTTTTATTTACCTTGAGACAGAGACAGCTCTAACCACCTCTTCCTGCCTCCAATGAGGGTTATCAATCTGCTTTTTATTTATCTACCGGTAACTCTAGGCAAGAACATTAATAATCAAATTTCCCAAAATGTCTCAACATCAACGCTCGTTACTGAACAACCACTTTGATGTTCACATACTTGTTAAACAGAGTTATCATCAAAGAGATGCCACTACATGACGTCAAGTCCTCTGACGAGGGCGAGGCGAGAGTCACAAGCCTTGACACCTTTTCTCTGTTCATTTCCTCAGCACATATGTGTAGTAAAGGGTGCAAAGTCTCCAAGGTGTGGGACAGGAAGTAGAAGCTAATGTCACAACGACATCATCTCCAGTTATTGTTACAGACACTCCAGGGTAAAGATCCATTAAGCTCCTGCGAGTTAAGAGCAACATCTGTATCATCGCTAAGTGCTTTTCATCTCAGAAAGGTGAAGTTCATCTGAGCCTGTTAACACTTAACTTATCATCATCTATTGTTAATAACTATATCTTCTAAAGTAGTTTTGCCTCACTGTTACAGTTGGAGCAGAAATGCAGAAAAAACATAATAATGCAAGATATTGGGTCGTTTAATTTGCATTTTAATGTCTTAATAGCTTCACTACAGAGTGAGGAGGACCTGCATAATGTGAGAAATATTATTTCATTTTTTTTAAATTGTTACTTTGTGCAGCTCAACAGCAGAACATTCGCTACAAAGTATCTATGATGACTCTGAATAGAGTTTTGTATAATCATCACCGCACTGTAGCTTTATGGTTATTAACATCACTTCCACTCAACACTTCTGCTAATCTGCCTGATGCTTTTTTTTACAATGTCTTCATAATTATTTTTAGCAACTGCTTCTATGAAATGATTATACCCGTGTACTCGTATTGTTGTATTTGTTGCTATGTGGACCCATGAGTCTGAAATAAAAGGAATACATATATATATATACACATACATACATACATATATATATATATATATATATATATATACATATACATATATATATATATATATATATATATATGTATATGTATATATATATATATATATATATATATGTATATAGTTATTTGTTGTGCTTTTTCTTTCGTATCATTGCTGCAAACAGATTGTTCACAGAGATACACATCTAATGAACTGAATCCTTAAACTTGAGTAAAATCATGAATTTAAGGATTTGTTTAAGTGTATAAATAATCTCTACCTATGACTATGACAACTGCAGGAAAAAAGACAAGAGTACATGTCACTAAAACAATAGCGCAGCAGATGAAAGCCCATCTCTTCTTCCTGCCTCCCACCTTCCTCCCCACAGAGACAGAGCGGCTCACAAAGAGACTCAGAGGTGGTTTGTGGGCGCAGAAGCGTTCCTGTGGTTTACGCGTTGCCCCTGTGGTTATTTTGAGCATCTGTGTGCAACAGCGGTGGAAGCACACAAAGAAATGTTCAGCAGTACTGAGGGTGCATTTATTACAGACAGTATGAACCATTCATGTTCAGATGGATTGCAGACTAAAGATTTAATGCATGTGTGTTCTGGTGTTTTGCTTCCGACTGAAAATAACATCGAACCGCATGCACACGCTAAAACGACAAAAGCAAAAGAAACGTAGAACACAATATTCCGTAACGTCTGCACAGATGGAAAGTGAGATTAAAGCTATAAAGAAACACCTTCTGCAGCAATAGTGAGACGGGAACTATGCATTGCTCGCTTGCAGGTGGAATTAAGGCCACGCTGCAGGACGACATGCTTTACACCACTACCAACATTACAATGACCAAGGAGGTCAATCTATTGACCCCTTTCCAGAGATTTCAGCTGAGAATACTCCATCTGTTGAATAAGACTATGGATGTGTTTGGAAAAACAGTTTAAGATGGTAGAAAATCAATGGCGAGATACATAGTTGTATGCACAGTTTTGACTTTCCCCTAATCAGTTCTGTCTTCTTTGGGTTGAAGTAGGTCACAGCACCAGAAACAAGCTGCTCTTTGTCTGGCAGGACGAGGACAGAGGGAAGAGGGAAGAGGGAAGAGGACAGAGGGAAGAGGACAGAGGGAAGAGGACAGAGGGAAGAGGACGGAAGAGGACAGAGGGAAGAGGACAGAGGGAAGAGGACAGAGGGAAGAGGACAGAGGAGAGAGGGAAGAGGACAGAGGGAAGAGGACAGAGGGAAGAGGACAGAGGGAAGAGGACGGAAGAGGACAGAGGGAAGAGGACAGAGGGAAGAGGACAGAGGGAAGAGGACAGAGGAGAGAGGGAAGAGGACAGAGGGAAGAGGACAGAGGGAAGAGGACAGAGGAGAGAGGGAAGAGGAGAGAGGAGAGAGGGAAGAGGACAGAGGAGAGAGGGAAGAGGACAGAGGAGAGAGGGAAGAGGACAGAGGAGAGAGGGAAGAGGACAGAGGGAAGAGGACAGAGGGAAGAGGACAGAGGGAAGAGGGAAGAGGACAGAGGGAAGAGGACAGAGGGAAGAGGACAGAGGGAAGAGGGAAGAGGGAAGAGGACAGAGGGAAGAGGACAGAGGACAGAGGAAAGAGGACAGAGGGAAGAGGACAGAGGGAAGAGGACAGAGGGAAGAGGACAGAGGGAAGAGGACAGAGGGAAGAGGACAGAGGAGAGAGGAGAGAGGAGAGAGGAGAGAGGGAAGAGGACAGAGGACAGAGGGAAGAGGACAGAGGAGAGAGGGAAGAGGACAGAGGAGAGAGGGACGAGGACAGAGGACAGAGGGAAGAGGACAGAGGGAAGAGGACAGAGGGAAGAGGACAGAGGGAAGAGGGAAGGACAAAGGGACGAGGAGAGAGGGACGAGGACAGACGGAAAAGGACAGAGGGAAGAGGATGGAGAGGACGGGTTGTGAGGTCTGCAAATGAGGCCATGTCTTCCCACTGGAAAACAGTCAGCCAGAACCAGAGTGTGAGTGTGAGTGTGTGTTTGTGTGTGTATTATTGTTGCGCTAACACCCCAGGAACCTTGTGGAGTAGTAATCCTGACCCAAGCATCACTGGTGCTGTCATTAACTCGATATTGTGCTTCCTGAATGATAATCTTGAACAAGCCAGATGCTGATAGTAAATCCAGCTCAAGCGATATGAAGCACACACATAATCATGCTCACTGCCTCCTCCGACATTCCAGATTCATCAAAGGCCTTCATTGTGGTGGCTTCATATCCCGAATGGGGCAGTATCAGCGGCGTGTTTGTGACTATTTAAACCCGAGCCGAGGCCAGAGGAAACCTGCAGGGCTCAAGTCCATTTCCTAATAAAACAGCGATGTGTTATCTACGCCTGCAGCCATGCCAACTGCACAACCTCTTAGAAGAATGACATTTAGGATCCAATTAGGGGAAAGCCTGGAAAACCATGCAGGTGCATTTTAAAAGGCCATGTCATACGACACACAGGCGTTCATTGAACTGGAGCAAACGGACCACAACTTCCAAACTTCTTTTGTGCCGTCGATCTCATTTGGATTAGAATGAAAATACTGCCGTGTCCTTCTCATGTATGCAAAACTAATACACCAGCTGTTTGCCTGTTACGGCTGGCTTCAGAGGGTCAGCAGTATCGCATCAAGCCAGTTGTTAGTCACTGTCAGACTGAGTGCCAGGATGAGAATCTCACAAAGTCAGCAGGGAACTCAATTTATCAGAGCACAGCAGGATGGAGGGCAAACAGCTTTAAGGAGAAATATATATATAGACCTAATACATGCTGCAAAATCTGTTATAACTGCACCTTCTTTTCTCCTCGTTTTACTTCATTTCCTCACTGACAACATGCTACATCAAGCTAATGAGCTGTTCCAGCTGCCTGCAATAAAAATGGAAAACAGCCAGAAAGAAATAGAGGATTTAATAAGACCAAATGCAAACCGGTTCCTTCTGCTCACATTAGGGAAGTCGCCTAAAAAAGGACAGGCTGTGAGGCATGTCCGCAAGTTAGCATGACTAACATGATGTCTGTGACCTACAAAAGGCTATTCTGTTGGCCGGCAGCAAAGAAACCTCATGACTGAGAGGTCACTTCCTGTCAGGAAACATGCGTCCAGCTGGACGAGAAGCCGCCCAATAAAAGAGGCCTCATTGACAAAAAGTAGGAATATGACGAGCACATGCAGGAACTGCACTGTGTGACACGCTCATCGATTATTAAAACTGCACAGATCCCAACCCAGACACATTGAGATGAGTCTAAATCTGTTTTTTTGTACATGAACCCTGTTCCACAGACCTCCAGCAGCAGTCTGCATGTGGACCCTGCAGGCTGCTGTTGTGTATGTGTGTGTGTGTGTGTGTGTGTGTGTGTGCGCCCACGAGAGACGACAGTGTAGAGCTGCTTAGTCAGCTTCCCCATCAGAGCTGTATGTCCACACCAGTGTTTGGTAATGTGGGTGTGTGCACACACACACACACACACCATATGTTTTCAAAGCCCTGCAGCATTTTAATTTTTAAAGTCAAACAGATGGACAAACCCTGGAGGAGATGCAAGACCTTCTCCCGAGCCTTCAGACGCTACATTGAGTCTGTGTGTGATTTATCTGCAGCACTCATCATGGCTTTAGGGGAGGCGCTCCTCTTGTTGCGTTAAGCACAGGCTTACTGGAGGTGGACAACTAGCCAGGTTTTTTTAGCTCAAGCGAAGAGGAAGTTAACTGAAAAGTTGTTATTTTTTTCATCATGGGAACTGACTTTGCATTATTTATAGTGATTCAGTATTGCGTTTCCATAAGCAGTGTTCATAACTGAAGCGGCAGAGGGAGAGATGTCATAACCTTTAGTCTTCAGTATGGGTGAAGCTCCAAAAAAAAAGCTGGATCCTACACTTCCAATGATGCAATGCAACGGCGGCTTCTGTTCCAAGCCCCCGGCCTGGTTGAGTCTTTTTAAAGACCAGCCTCTGTTTGTAATCTCTGAAGATCACTGATTAACATATATTACATCTTCTTTGTTTCATCCACACAGAAACCAAAGTGTAAAAACAACATGGTGTAGTTTTGTGTGCCAGACTGGAAGCAGACATTTCCCTGGAACTTAACACTTTGGCTTTTGGCGAAGAGAAAAAGCAGAGAAAAAGCTTCTGACTGGATTTATATTTAGTGCCAGAAACCCCCAATCTGCCTTGTTCATTTTAGCAAACCTGCATGAGTGATATCCTTCTTAGGTCGACTACTACTTTGATTTAATTGACAGATCTGTAGAACTGAGTTACACATAGAAGCACCACTTTAAGACCAAAACGACCAATTAGTCGAGTAAACAGCGAAGAGAAACAAGACAGCGAATAAGCGTCTCTCTTAAAATATCAAAACTATCTATTGTAAAGTCGAAGGTTGACTATTGTTGAGCACAACAGTGCAGTACAGCTGGTGGGCGGAAGGGAAACAAGGTTATTATACAAACTGTGTCCCTGATCAGAGTGAAAACACATCAGTGTCACGGGAGCCGTCTGACATTTTTCTTTTAGTGTTTTAACAATGAATCAACCTACATTTAGACAGGGCTGAGTATCTAGGCTAAATCAGATCTCATTTGGAGTAAGTAAAGCGCTGCGCCCACGCCCCAATCCGTGAGTGACATTTCCAACGCTGCAGCTGCCGTGCTGACAGGGCTCTGGGGAATCTCTCCACTTCAAATGATGCCTCTAAAGCGAAAGGCAAACACAAATCAGCGGGGGAGAAACAGAGCGGTTACTGTATTTGAGGATACTAAAAAATAAAAAGGAAATACTGAAAAGGTAGTGAGGATCAAAGTCAGTAAAAGGAAGTAAACTTTGGAGGCTGTTTGACATTCATGTCTTGTTGCTGCAGGCCCAGAGCAGTGAAGCAAGGAGCAGCGCCGACGACGGAGGAGGGGGAGGTCAATGAAAGTATAAAAGAACACGAAGATTGCACAGATAAAAGACGCAAACAATATAATCCCAGTCAAGAAATCCTTTGAAACCAATTTCCTTCCTGACTCCTGCTTGATCGCTTGCAATTATCAGCAACTTCAGCCGACTGGCTGAAGTTGCTGATAATTGCAGGCGATCAAGCATCAAAATCTGCCTGAATCCAAATCTTCCCGAAAGCTAATCTGCTCTCCTGCAAACTCAGCCGGCTTTGAGCCGTCAATAGATTGCAGCCTGCAGCTTCCTATGTGGTTCGCCACAGGAATGGTGGGGAGTGGGGGAGAGAATGAGAGAGAGAGGGAGAGAGAGGGTGCGGCAGTGCAGTGTTTAAGGAGGATACATTTTGGCTGAGGCCCAATCCCGGCATGTGGGCCCGATCCACCCTGTGAGCAGCGCTGGGCTGGTTCTGGAGGAAGCGTGGGGATGAAGCACATCCAGAGGGTGCAACGGGAAAGATGAGTCACTTGTATGTCACTGGTGGTGTTGGGGCCAGCGCCGGAAATACACGAGGGCAAAGGGCAAAACTGTCCCGAAGAAATGCAATGTTGCCGCTGATATCACTAGGAGAGGAGCGGAAAAAACGCCCCCATAATTTCCTCTAATGATGATGATAATTTAATGAACTTGTAGCCTATACGACCTGGTCCAGTTGCCATAGAATGTTTTTGAGCAACACGTCATCGCCTACAGTGAGTGATAACTAGTTCGCTTTTAGTGGCTAGCTAGCATGCTAGCCACTGAGCCACGCTAGCATGCCCGTCTTTCAATCAGAGGATCCATGTCGCTAGTCCATGTCGATGTGTCCTAGAGCGAGACACTTAACCCTGAATTGCTCCTCGTTGCTGTGTCTACAGTGTATTGAGCAAAAATGTAAGTCGCTTTGGATAAAAGCGTCAGCTAAATGAAATGTAATGTAACACTAGTTAGACAGCGTCAGCTAGCTCTGATAGTGCGTCAGCTCTAAAGGCTCGCTTGCAAGCTAGCTAACATTAGTTAAACAGCGTCAGCTAGCTCTGATAGTGTGTTAGCTACAAAGGCTCGCTTGCAAGCTAGCTAACATTAGTTAAACAGCGTCAGCTAGCTCTGATAGTGTGTTAGCTACAAAGGCTCGCTTGCAAGCTAGCTAACATTAGTTAAACAGCGTCAGCTAGCTCTGATAGTGTGTTAGCTACAAAGGCTCGCTTGCAAGCTAGCTAACATTAGTTAAACAGCGTCAGCTAGCTCTGATAGTGTGTTAGCTACAAAGGCTCGCTTGCAAGCTAACTAACACTAGTTAGCCAGCATCAGCTAGCTCTGATAGTGCTTTAGCTACAAAGGCTCGCTTGCAAGCTAGCTAATGTTAGACAGAGGTCCTTTATGTGGAGTTCCTGCATAAAGGTGTCCCTCGCATGGCATTTCTAGGGTATTTATCTATGATCTCTTATCGAATGTTATTTCACAAGTTTCAAAAAGTGCCCCCAATTTGTATTTAAATGCCTCTGGATTTCAGTCGGTGGGGGGGGGGGCCTAAAAAATATTTACATTTCCTACAGTGGTTGGGGCAATGGTGCTTAGAAATGAAGAATGAAAGTGTGGGAAAGAGAGACGGATGAGCCAGTTGGTGGAAGGAGTCTTGGTCTAGCCAGCACTTGAGAGGAAAGACTCCTCTGAGGTTAATCTTCCTCTTCCTCTCTGAGGTGGAAGACTCCCCGCAATATCCTGTATTCAGCTCTTTGGCATTTGCTTTAGATCTCCCGACTGCATTCAAACCATTTTAAAATGTTCAAGTCTTTCAATTTTCCTAAGCAGATGGGCAACACATGTCCCTCTCTGACTCTCATCCCAACACCATCCATAAGTGATATTAGCAGCCTACGCTTCTCTCTGTTTGTGTGCCACGGTTTCACAGGTCTCTGCTAAAACGATGACAGGATTTACAGCCCTGTGACATGATAATTACACTGGGTTGTGTAACGCTCTTTTTTTAAGCTGCTGCTTGAAGGAAAGCCCTTCACCCATGTAAGCTGAGAAGCTATCCATAAATGTTGACTGGATATAGAGTGACCAATATTCTTGGTACCACCAGCGTGTCAACCAGAGAGCCGGGTTTGGGCCTAAATTAGACTGATCCAGATTCACCTGCAGCTCACAGGACACTTTTTGCGAGACATTTATCATCTTTGACTTCATGCATGTATTCTGGTGGGTTTTTTAGCCTCCGATGAACCCGACTCCTTCAGAGCATTTCAGTGTGCCGCTAAACTTAACCGTGCGGTTGCCAGGGTAAAAAAACTCAAACTGCACAGTCAATGCTCGTGTATGAATACTTAAAAAGCAGGAATCGCTTCAGTGGGCTCCTTCTGTTTTTAATTAGGCTGCCCACGTTTCCATCACTGAAGGGGGTCTGCGTATAAATTATTCGGCATCGTTGAAAGTAACTTGTGAAAGATCCACATGGCCTGCAGCGTCATTATTCAGCTACACACTGCCGAGCTAAGACAGTGTGAAGAGTGTTCACAGAGCGGCTCAGGGCGAGGATTGTAAACTACTAAAAAAGGAACTGTCGGGGGAATCTGGAGCCAGGGCTTTGTGTGCACCGAGAACATTGAGCCACACACACACACACACACACACGCCCGCCCACACCCTGTCACCACAGCCGGACCTCGGGCATTTCATTTTCTGCTGTTATCGAGTGTGCAATAATTTACCGAGGTAAGCTCATCTGTGAAGGCAGAAGGACAGCAGAGCTCTCCTCGGATCCTCTGCCTGTGTTTACCTGAGCTCAGGTAGCTCTGGTCAGCTGACCACAGGGCTCCATTCACGCTGGAAGGAGTCACAACGGGTCTTTAAATGGACTCCTCGTCATGCTGACCATCCAATGGCTGGAATCAGTGACAACTGAATATATATGTTCAATATATCGATATATAAAATATTAGGGGTGGGGAAAAATCAATACAGCATAGCATCGCGATATTTTGCATGGCGATATTGTATCGATACACGGAAGCCAAGTATCAATCTTTTATTGTATCAATTTTAAACTTTAAGGTCAGGGTTAGGGTCCCATTTTGCTGCAATAAAAAATATTGAAGTGAGATGGCTGAAAACATATGATGACCAAATATGTTGACAAAGGTTTGTGGTTGGGAAAAAAAAAAGCTAATAAATCGCAATCCTCAAATTGTCACAATACTCAATATATCGCAGTATCGTGATAATATCGTATCAGGACTTAAGTATTGTGATAATATCGTATCGGGACCTCTGGTGATTCCCACCCCTAGAAAATACATTATTTGTTGTTGATAGAAGTAAATAGTGAGCGCGACCCAGCTGTTCCCGGCCCACCTGCAGGAGAGGCAGGTATGCAGTCTGGCCATCAGGAGGTCAAATAGGTGTCTCCTAACATGTCAGATGACCTGTGGTCTCCTTCTTTCTTTGATATTTCTGCTGCTTATTTCCGAGCATGAAAAAGTTGAGAGGAGCCGACACGCCTCGTCAACAGCCGTGCAGAGCCCCGCGTCCTCTCCTCTCACGCACGGGTGCGTTACCCTCACGCACACTGGCGAACACGCACATTAATTGGGAGAATTATCGCATGGAAGCCGATTCCTCGTGTCCGCATGCACGCGGGGCCTTTCTGAGCATGTGAGCTCGCGCAGAGCCGAGTTGCACCAGCAGAACTTCACCTACCTGGAGGAGGACGCATCGCTCCAACCAGCTGAACACCATTACGGTCAAAGACCACGTTAAAAACAACCATGGCTCCGCTGCATATACAGATATAACGCAAGCATCGTGTGTTTTGCGCTAACACCACGCACACACACGCACACACGCGCGCGCGCTGTGTAAATGTTGCGTTCACGAGCGAGCGAACTTACCTAAATCATCCATGTTGGCCGGAAATCGTTCCGACGCGCAGAACCGGACCGGTGCTCGGTCACTGCGGGGCTGAAGCGGCGGATTGAGCTCCCAGACGCGGACTCCTCGAGCCTCTCTGGACGCAGCGAAGTTTTCAAGTTCCCCTGCTGCTCGACGAGCCTCTCACACACACACACACACACACACACACACACACACACACACACACTCTCTCACACACATACCCTGCTGCCCCCCTGGAGTCACCGACAGCCCACATCCAGCCCCCACGCGCAGGGACCAGCGACATCTAGCGGCAGAGGCGGGTACTGCCGTCTCACCATAAAATACACTACGTTTTAGTGTAACTTCACAATCCTACAATATTATACACAACTGAGTTGCACTGCTGGACTTTATGCACATATCTATTCGCACAATATGTGTGCATTAATTAATGACTTTAAAATATAATTTCTCAAATTAATTTGTATTATCTTTTATTTAAATTAAATTAGATAATTATATATAATTATATATATATAACCACATGTATGGAACTGAAAAAAAGACTAAGAGGTAAAAATAAAAGACATATATGTAATTTATATATGTATGTTTATATGTATATTATAATATATATATATATATTATAATATATATATATATATATTATACATATATTTTGTAAATATTAATTTTTTACATACATATATAGATTTTTTTAAATATTTTTACCACATTACCACAACAATGTATGCACAATGTATGTACATATGTATGTATATATGCATACATATGTACATACATATATACATATTTTTGCCAGTTCCAGCCCCTCCTTATGCTCATGGTAGCCCAATAATGGTCATGTGACCTGCGATGCCCCCATGTTCCAACAAAATAACAAAACACAGCCAAAGCGACCTCTTGGGAGCACCTAAGTCAGAGTATCTTTACTCTATTGTTCTTTCCAATTTGTTTATTGTAATATTTTTTTAATCAGTTTTGAGGAAACAATATCTAACAGTGTGCTTGGATTAGTGTGATGGCAACAGAATACATTCAACATTCATAACTTCTTGGGCAAAGATAATTCATTGATGAAAAATAATAATGCATGATAAATAATAATGCATACACATTTAAGTATTTTTCATTTGACTATATTTATCATGCTGCATTTATCATTTTTCTTTTCTTTCCCTTTCAGGAGATGCGTCTCCTCCTCCTGCAGAAATGGGTGAGCCTCTCCTGCCACAACGACCTCAGCGGCCTCTCCTCTCTGGCTCGCTCCCCGGCCTCCATGTACTCCACTGTCTCCCTGCTGGAGTAGCGGCTCCTCCATCCCGGGACGAAGAGCCGGACAAACCTTTTCCACAGCGAAGGTCTGCAGGGTTCCCTCCAAAAGTTCTGCTCCTCCCTGATCCCAGAGCTCCCGCGGCTCTGCAGCCCGTCCTGCAGCACCTTTCCACTTTTAAGCTGCACATCCAGCGCCTGCAGCTGAGCCGAGCTGTGAACTGCCTCCGCCTGAGCTTCCTTGTTTTCCGTTTTAGGGATTTCATTCTGCTTGTCAGCTAATGCTATCGCTGAAGATGTTTCAGAGCCACTGCTGGTGACCTGTGTCTTCTGGCTGAACAGGACATTGGGTTGTTTCTGAAGAGGTTCTATCTTTTCAAACATGGTGTCATTTTGAATGCAAGTAGTCTTGATTTTCCGGATGAGTAACTTGTTGGCCTGCATGGACTCAACATCTCCGGTGGTGGTGCTTTGCTCCTGCATCTCA
The DNA here is from genome assembly GCF_910589615.1 of Taurulus bubalis. Taxonomy (NCBI): domain Eukaryota; kingdom Metazoa; phylum Chordata; class Actinopteri; order Perciformes; family Cottidae; genus Taurulus; species Taurulus bubalis. The sequence continues at coordinate 27,876,858 of NC_136593.1, read as the reverse complement.
CGTTCTGCTGCTTCAGGGACGCCGGTGGTGCCCGGTGTGTCCTGGCCCAGCAGGTCCTTCCTCCTGGAGAGGACCTGCATGCTTTCACAAAAGGATTCAAAATCTGTGCTGTCCTCCATTTTCTAATTGATGGTTTTGTAAACACAACACTGCCTGTTGTGGGAGTGAATGTGCGCTTGCACTCTTCAAAAGATCCTCCAGGTGTGTCTGTGCACAACAAGCTGTGTACCTGCTCAGACTACGTCACGGCCAAGATTAGCATCTGTTGTTTTTTAAGATAAGCTTTTCTATATTGTAGTTCTAGAACAGACCAGTTCTGTTTCATAACAACCAGTTATATGACATCTTATCATGTTTTATCGTAGGTGAATTACCTGGAGCTGCACCTGTTTAAACATGTGATTGCAACTGCACATTCAAGAGTAAAACAATGTGGTATTCAAATAGTTTATGCATCTATAAGATGTGACTTTACTTTTGCAAATGCAAACAAATCATAAAGGTGGAAACTAAAAGATTCAATCAAGGGATGAAGGTGTTCCTCTGTTGGTATCGTTGTAAATAGTAATCAGATCTCTCTGCCTATTGGCCAATTATACTCAAATCTGTTGAGATATCCCACAAAGGATCCGACACACAAGATGAATTATAATAGAATGGAAAAGCGCTTTTCTTTTCTTTCCCTGCAGTAATCGCTGTGATGAATACCACCTTATTGGTTTCAGATCATTTAAAAAATCATTTAAAATGTCGACTCCTTCGGAGTAATAAAGACTCTCACTAATCTCCTTTTGGTTTACACATGGCAGAAGACATAATAACATAAACAGGCTGATAATATTAATACAATTACTGCTCCTTAAAGAACACAATCATTTTAATCATAACATGTTTTTGGTCATTAGGTTATCAAGTGTAATTACACAATAATTCCCTTACAGCTACAAAGATGACGAACTTCCAGAAAATTACGAGTTAATTTACAAACAAACGGCACAAACCGACTTCTGAGGCCGTTCACAGACGTTATGCAATATTTAAGATGTCTCCACACAAAGTCACTCAACCGCTGAACTCAGATGTTTTATGTTTCTGTTTGTGAGCTGATAGTCAAACATACTTATATATATATATATAGGTATGTTTTATATATATATTTTATTTATATGTAAAAAGCTCTGCGAGTGTGAAGATAGTCTGTTCAAAGGACGTCAGAACATTAACCTTAAAAGCCTGTAAATTCAAAAAGAAAGGGACAAAGTATTCTTGTTTAAACACCTTTAAAGACAACACTAAATAAAAACACACTGAAAACAATATTCTCCTGACAGTCCATGAATCCCACTCTGAAGAACCGGCCCTGAACTCGTTTCCGGCCTCTCTGAACACACACTCTGCACATCGACAGTTCTCACATGGGATCCATTATTTCACAGTGGTGCATATGGATTTAATGCCACTTAAGAACTGCATTAAATCTCAATACTGACCTCTGTGAGAAAGCGTTAATTGTAACCTCAGCACACTAAAATGCTTCCCCTGCTCATTGGTGTCATCATCCTATAATATTCTGACAGGGATTTACAGCGACTGGTGCTCAGCAGTGAGATTATAGTCACTTTATTGTGTTTTTGTGTGTATTAAGTCATCTCAACAAGATGTCCATCTTGCAGTGTGATCACTGCAGCCCTTGTCCAGTCCATCTTAATTTCCCTCAGTGGCAGCTAGGGGGCGCTCCGACTCAGTGGATTTCTTCCCACTCGTCATCACTACAGCTGTTCTGTAAAAGTTCACTTTTAGTTTCAGAGCGTCAAACTATCCAAATGTCCACTTTTGCACATTTTATTACGTGGCTATATTTTTCTTAACAGCTATGTGATATAATATTATTGGTAATATATTACTATTATAGTCCTGAGACTTCAACATTAAACACAAACAAATTATTTGAGAATGTTTATGTTTGAAACCTACAGACAAATCAACCCAGAAACATATTTCTTCTCGAAGTGAGATTTATTTAGATTTCACTCCACATCTGTCCGGTAAGGTCTTCATCCTCTGAAATGTTAATACCCAAACTTCATGTGATTATTCACCAAAGTACGTTGTGTTAGTCACTAACTTTACCCCAAATCTTGTGATGTTTTTTAGATAAAATGGCAACAAACCTTTTAGAGGAGCGATACAACAACCTGCAGGAGGAAAATGATCGATGTAAAAAGCTCATCATGCAGCAGAAGGATCATCTGGCCTCTCTGCACAAGGAGGTAAATACACAGAAATATACTGCATTCTGTTTTAATGTGGGTTTCACTTTCATACAATTGTTATAACTTAGTGATGTATGTGTGTCAATATATTAAAAGTAAAGTTCAAAGCAATGCCTTCATTGCCATTGTTTAATTTCCAATCCAATAAAAAACATCTCATCTGCAACAGGAATAATAATACACATATCCGTGTTTCATTTACAAATGCAATGTGCTACAGCCAACAACAAAAGGAAAGGTGTCATGTCTGTATTAATACATTGTATGTATGCATTGTGTGTATTGAGTCTGGTTTCCTGTGTGGCTCCAGGCAACTGTGTTAAAGAGCAAGATTCAAGAGCTCAAAGTCCCGGGTGGCATCCTGAAACAAGAAGGGAAACACAGAGGAGACATGAGGCACGTCCGCATCTTAGAAAACCAGCTCAACCAGGTAGGATCCTCAAAAAACATGGATTTGTACACACATTCATGCTGCAGCGTGAGCGTCATTCAAGTTCTCCCCCAATTAATCAGTACCTTTTGTTTTGTACGTTTGGGAAACACACTTATCTGCTTTCTTGTCGAGAGTTATTATTGGCCTTTAAATATTAAGTTAGAACTTCCCACCAAGAAATAGTCCAGCAACTCCACGTACCGCCACAATAAAATATGTTAGTTAGCCTTTGAGGCGCTAGTGTTTCCAGTCTTTGTGCTAAGCTAATCGACTGCAGGCTGTAGCCTTATATAACTGTTCTTTTACTACAAGCCCTACTTTTAAACGGACACCCCTCATCACAGTCTTTTATGCGAATGTCATAATCTCAAGTCGATGAAGTCCTAGATTGCATCCTCTATTTTATACTCTATTTCCAACCATTTTTTCATTGTAGAAAATGTGCCGCGGCTCAAAAAAGGTTGAAAAACACTGCTCTATTTCCCCTCTTCTGAAGAACACTGTTAGGTTTAATGAGTTAATGTGCAGCAACATGGAGGATCGCAAAGAAATTGCCCACCTGCTGCTGCAGAAAGGCTTATTGGGCAACTTGGAAGAGAAAGCCAACAGACAGCTGGCGACACAGAAGAGCATCACAGAGGAACTGGGGGAGAAGTTCGCAATCTTTTGCAAACAGAGGTACGTCACGTATGTGAGTGCATGTGGGAAACTTCACGGGCGGGAAAAAGAGATACAAGTTGTGTGTTTGTGTCGTGCTGCAGGTCCGAGGCCAAGACCCGGATGCTGGAGATGAAGAAGAGCTTTAAGATGGAGACGGCCCAGTTCCTCAGGAGGAGGATGCAGCTGAAGACGGACATTACCTGTGATGCCAAACTGCAGACCTTCCTGGGGACGAAACTCCAGAATATTGATCTTTTTGAAGAAGATGAAGACTCAAAGAATAGAAGTATATTATTCATCTGGATCACGGCCTATCATCTTTCCCCTAAAGCAGATGCAATGTCGCCTCTTTCAGACGTAATCTAGTCGCTGTCTTTTGTTTCCTCGTGACAGAGAAACAGCAGCAGTTCCAGATTGCCGTTCAGAAGCTGGACATGTACGTGCAGGGACACAGAACCCTGCTGGGGGTCACCGGAGAGACAGACCTGCGTCAGATCGGCCTCCTGTTTAGCCAGAATGAGCAGAAGAATTTTTCATATCTCAGATACATCAACGAGCTGCATATCAGGAGGAACATGTTGAAGAACAAAACGGAGACGTTGAAGGCATGTGCATAGTGTTCACATACTCATAGACATAGTGTACTTTGTATTTACACGTACGTGTTGTGTTCTCAGAGGGATATCCTGTCCCAGGAAGAACAGAACAGAGGACGTGATGAACAGAACAACAGCCATCTCCAGGATCTAGAGGTGAGTCTCACCGCCTGACCTGATCACATGATACATCATCAATGCATAGGGCCTTGGTTTATCTTCTGCTGCAGTGTTGAGCTAGTTCAGTGTAGCTGAATAGAATTATAATAACATATATTTATTGAATAATGCTGAGAAGCTCATGAGAAGAAAACCTGGATCCAACCGTTTACAGAGCGACATGTTTTTCAGTTGCAAAAATGAATTAAACCAATGTTACATGGTTTTATGATCAATTATGGTCATAAAAGGTCATAAAGGTTACATATCCAGAACTATGACGTTTCTTGTCATTCTTAAAGAATTCATTTGACCTTTTAATTAATGATTACATGTCATGCAACTATTGTATATATATATATATTACACAAGGATTAGATGCCCTTGGTTCCTGAAAGCCTTTCCTCTCGTGTCTTTCTGCTCTAGTTGGAGTTGGAGTCGTACAGCAGTGCGTCAGCGTCTCTGCAGAAGCAGCGCACCGTGGTTCAGGCTTCTCTGGACCAGCTGGTCACCGCCATCACTGGCCTCTTCCATGACTTAATGCATGAAGTGGTCGTCGTCAATTTTGACAACATTGTACACTTTACCAGTAGGTGAACTCTTGACCTCCTAAACCTGGCCCTGGATGTACACGTTTCACATCTCAACACCCCTGTTGTTGTCTGTTTGTCCTCCAGGTGTCCTTGAGGAGAATATCGTCAACCTGCTGATGCAGACCAACGACGTGGGCCACGAGCAGATGGAGTCGGCTCCTTAGAACTTTGACGAGCCATCAGGTATGAAACCTAATTTATCACACTGAAACTGTGTAATACTCTCCTTTAGCTTAAACTACTGTATACGACCCTTTTCACCTGTCCAACCACAACTTGTATTTGTTGCAGAGGTGGGGCGGTCGTGGAAACGGCACGAGGCAAGTCTCCCGTCACGCTCTGTGAAGTCGGCCTGATCAGAAAGATCGTCACATCCTCACTTCAGATGGCAATAAACCCATCACAGCATCACAGCCTGGTTCCTTACTGCATACAGAACGATCATTTCTTCATTCAGAATCAGATGCAGAGGTTTTATATTAATACTACATTGAATTTTGAATCAAATATGTCTTACTGAGACGGTTGACAGCATCAATATCAAAGCTGCATTCAGAGTTTTATTTTGGTTACACATCATAGCATGTTGGCTAGTTCTGGATAATGTGTGAGCGAACACAGCAGACACAGAGCAGCATCGGCATGGAGCCATGTTTCTGTCCAGTATGAGCTCTCCTTTCAGTGCTGCTGTGGTCTCCAGTATCTCCTGAAGGAGATATCTGTCTCTTTAGCTGCTAAATGCGTCATTAAGTTCACCAGCTAGACGCTATTTATGTCCGTCTGCCGTGTGTAAATGAACATGTAGGGTACAGTGGGGTCATCTGTTGCTGCTGGAGGTCAACGAGAGCCAACTCCGTTAGCCGGGAAACAGGAAAAAAATTAGCTAAAATGCTAAATAAGCTGGAATTGGAGCGCTGTGGGCAGGATAGGAAATGTACATCTTTTTTTAGCCACCGACTTTTTGAAACTTGTGAAATAACATTTGATAAGTGATCATAGGTAATTACCCTAGAAATGCCATGCGAGGGACACCTTTATGCAGGAACTCCACATAAAGGACCTCTGTCTAACGTTAGCTAGCTTGCAAGCGAGCCTTTGTAGCTAACGCACTGCTGACGCTAGCTAACTAACGTTACATTACATTTCATTTAGCTAATGCTTTTTTCCAGAGCGACTTACATTTTTGCTCTATACACTATAGACACAGCAACGGGGAGCAATTTGGGGTTAAGTGTCTCGCTCAAGGACACATCGACATGGACTAGCGGAGCCGGGGCTCGGACCACCGATCCTCTGATTGAAATGATCTCTTTCACATTACACATCATTATGTCATCCATAGTTAATATAATACACATTGAATAGTGCAGCTATGAGACAGGCTGTGCTAGCAGGTACAGCTCAGATCAAAGGGACAAGGTGCTATTTCTCCCCAGTGTCCACATTCCCCTCCTTCAATGGCCACAGTCTGTTCCAAAAACAAACAAATGATTTGAGCTCAAAAGTCTGAGCTGATCCGAGCACTTATCCTTCCCCTCCTCCCGGCCGAGGTTGCCCCGGATCCTCCAGCTGCCAACAACCAGGGATTTTCACCCCGCCAAAGACTAGCGAGAGGGGTATATGAGGGCGGGACGGATCGCTTAATGGCGTCCCATTGTGTGCCTGTCGCACAAACTCCACAGTATAGCATTACCACAGCACTGAAATAACATCAGGGCTCGCTAAAGCCCTCTGTTTCGGTAGCCAAACATTTGTATGTGTGCGCACAATACACACACATCTTAGTGTGTGCATGCAGAACACACACACACACACACAAACAATGCCACACACGTTTTGGAATAATCTCTTGGGGATTTTAGTGGACCACCAACTCCTATTCTGAAGAGCACATTCACTAGCTAACGTGGAATTGAAAGACTAGATGGTATGGCCATGTGTTCAAGCCTCTAATGACGTATGAGCGATCCGATAAAGGAATGACTCACAGGAATGTTATCTCTATGCATAGTCTCTGTTCTGGTCGTACTGTTCTTTCCTCTCATTGTCTTGATAGAATGTTGAAAAAAACAGAAAGAGAAAGCAGACTGGACTCTGTCTTTGCACATTCTTTATTAGACGAACATGTACAGGCCTAACAGATGGATATTTTCTTTGAAAATACATAGGTGTACAAAATGATGAGGAAAATAATGTAGTCTCGGGTGAATGTGTGAACATACAGGGGATGAAGCAGAAAGGGTGCTCACTGGGTCAATGCTCGTCCGTTTTGGGGTCTTGGAAGAAGACATTTTGTCTTGACCCCACAGTACAGAGACAACGCCGCCAACACAAAGAAGCATCAATAAACTCAGTCCATATCTCCTCCTGGCAGTGGGCCGGTGTCATGTCATGCACTGGCAACACAGCGACTTCAATACTTGATGTTGACAGAAATGTTTACTCCTGGTCCTTTTCTTCTCCATGGGTAATGGTGTGAACCAGGTTCTTGTAGTCCAGGTTCCCTGCCACATCTGGAGGGAAGGCAGTGAACATCTGGACCATCTAAACAAAAACAAACAGATGTTACCATCAGTTTCATCAGAGCTTAAGCAATCCCCACACACACGAAGATAGATAGATAGATAGATAGATAGATAGATAGATAGATAGATAGATAGATAGATAGATACTTTATTTATCCCCAAGGGGAAATTTGTTTGTTGCAGTAGCAAGCAACTTACCGTAAAAGTCGGGTTACAAGCCGCTACTACCTTCGGTCAGTGTCCCCGTTTGCTCCCAGCTATAGCCAGCTAGCGCTCATGCTAGCGCTCCGCTAGTTCTACGCTAACTTCTGCTAGCTCTCCGCTAACTTCCACTAGCAGCAGCAGCGCTAGCAGCAGCAGCGCTAGCAGCAGCAGCGCTAGCAGCAGCAGCGCTAGCAGCAGCAGCGCTAGCAGCAGCAGCGCTAGCAGCAGCAGCGCTAGCAGCAGCAGCGCTAGCAGCAGCAGCGCAAGCTAGGCTGCTCCTAGCTTGCTACAGCGGGGACACTGACCGCAGGTAGGGGCGGCTTGTAACCCGACTTTTACGGTACATATGAGACACAAAAAATACAATAAAAAAAAAAATCTCAGAAAAAATACAATCAAAATAAAAAATATCACAAAATATCACAAATGCAAAATACTCAATATATGCAACAAAACAAATCAGTAAAGCGTAATCATTTTTGGAAATAAAGAAATACAGAAAGTGCAAAAATACAAAGTATGTGTATAAAAGATAATGTGCAGTGACTAACTAGACAACAAAAGCGGTGCAAGGGCTGTTGTTGATGTTATTGATGTTGTTGTTGCTGGCCAGAGGAGACTTATTGTAAAGTCTAATACACATAATAATGATAATTTGGGTAAAAAGACAACAACGTACCTCTTCAGGGGAGAATCGGTCCGCTTGCGTCGTTAGCATCTGTGTCACACTGAACAGAAAAGAAGAGGAAAGCAGCGTATGAGGCGAGGAGGCCTGTTTCCACATGAGGAGGAAAGGTCATGAGTTCGTTGCTCTGGGATGAATGATTGCGCTCAGACTCAGACGCTGTCATAAATTGTGAGGGAAAAGCTTACGCAACGCTCCTGGCAATACATTTGCATTTTGCAAATGGCCTTTGTGTGGGAAGTGGAGTGTGTTCAGTCACTTACTAATCCTTCCTCAGCACGCCTTTCCCCTCGGGGTCGAAGACTTTAAACGCGTTGAGGATGGTCTCCTCTGGATCGGCACCTAGATGCGTAAAATAAGTCAGCGTACCGTTCTCGAAACGCACTCAAATCAATACTCGTATTACTTATAGGTTTATCTTTTGAGGTTACATCTTCATCATTAGTCTGCGCGTCCTCACCTTTCAGCTTCTCCCCGAACATGGTGAGGAAGACGGTGAAGTTGACGGGGCCGGGAGCCTCTTTGAGCATCTCGTCAAACTCTTCCTGTTTCACATTGAGACGTCCTGCGGCACGAAACATTCAACATGGGCACAAGAAACCATCAGATGGAGATTCAGTGAAACGTGGACCTCGAGTATCGTGGTTCATGACGACTCCTTGTGAGGCTGAACACGGGCGCTGACGTACCGAGAGCAGCAAACGTGTCCCTCAGATCGTTCTGGTCGATGAAGCCGTCTCTGTTCTGGTCCATGATGGTGAAGGCCTGAGAAGACACAGTCCACATAAATGAGTCTCACCTTGAAAAAGAGACTTGCAAACACACTTCTCAGAAAGAAAAAATAGAATATGTCACACGTGGTTTTAGATTCTCTTTCTTCCCTTGAATATTGTGTGTGCCATCTTCATAGATGAGCACAGCTAAGTATTTATAACTGGGTTTAGCCCGGCATCCAGGGCATGGCCAGCAGTTTATGTGACGCCTAATCACTGATGACACAGTCTGGATGTCTGGGCACCACGGACCGTCATACCACCATACCACCATACCATCATACCATCATACCACCATACCATCATACCATCATACCACCATACCATCATACCGTCATACCACCATACCACCATACCGTCATACCACCATACCATCATACCATCATACCACCATACCATCATACCACAGGCCTCAGCTGCAGAGCCAGGCCGGTAAGAACAGACAGGTGGGCAATGCATACGACGACGATGAACAATGGAAAGGGAAACGACAGAGGACGTCGTAGAGGGAAGAAGAAATACAAACCTTGTGGCGTATTTTTGTTGAAGAAAGCAATACTTCAATCATAATACTCGACGTGGTCCTCTAACGTGCATATTCATACGTTGTAAATCAGTGGGGGAGGGGAAATAAAATGTATTGATTGAGCAGCTTTCACCTCTTTAAACTCCTGGATCTGCGCCTGCTCGAACATGGAGAACACGTTGGAGTTGGCGCCCTCTGCTGTCCTCTTCTTGCCTTTCTTGGGGGCCTTTTGGCACAAAGAAAGCAGAAGAGATGAGACGAGGAAGTTAAGGCGACGCTACACGTGAGACGACGTCCATTAAACGGGTCGCGTTCTTGCATGCAGACACTTTTGTTGAGACGAGGTGGAAAACAGCTTATGGGCAATAACACACATGCATAAATATGATATCTTATCTCATTTCAGTTCCTTTTGCAATTATTTGTCCTTGAAGAATATGCAGTGTTTTATTTAGGATGCATTAAATGTACATGTAGCAACGCATTCAATGTCTGTCTTTTTAAATTTGCAACATGACGTTTTCAAATGAAATATCTAGTTTTAAGTTCTTTAAATATACAGATGAGAGTATTAAAGGATTGCACTCATCTGCCCAATATAATCTCATTTCAGCGTCCTTGAACCCCTCCAAACAATATTGTTGCATATGGTCCTTGCCATCCAACAGCATCCCACACAGCGACTTACCATGCTGAGCAGCGGAGTCAGACCAGCAGGACGCAGAGAACAATGAGGAGCCTTTTGTAGACCGACCCTCACGTCCACTGAGGATATTTATAAACATGTCCTCTTTAGGAAGTGACAGGTAAAGGATGCTTCATGCAGTACATAATGCACACACACACACACACACACACACACACACACACACTGGACAAAGAGATTAGAATAACTGGTCTTGAATATCAAGAGCAGAAGGTTAAAGCACTTAATTACTTTAAACTGCCCTCCGTCCACAGACCAGTCTGAAACTACAGACATTAACTTGAAGAAAGGGACGTTATCGACACCGCTTTGTGGAAATGATAAAACATATTGTACGATTGTTTTATCATGGGATGAAGTCACAAAAGACAATAGTTATTAATTTGGCACAAATGGGGTTTTCTACCAGCTGATGACTTTTGAACTAATCCATTTAAAAACATTTTGAAAAAAATTATAAATCTGATTAGACCATCTGACAACTGGGTAGATCTAAACAGATGGATTGTTATTAAACATTACATTTGGTGACCCAGCTGTCTTCAAATGATATACAATGCAGTCTTCCCCCACTTAATGCATAACTTAACTTAAATAAAGATATGTAACTGGTGGTGCAGGTGGAATACACTATACATCTAATTAACAATTTATGAAATGAACACAACTCCATAGTGTCATTATATAAACTGTCTCAGCTGCAGCAGGGCGTTTGTCTGCAATAAGAGATGAGATGTGTTCAGGAACCTTTGGACTACTGAATAAATATTGCAGGAAGATATGATTAACTTTTTTCTGAATAGACGTAGGTTGTATGTAGATAAAAAAAATAAGTTTACCAGTCCAACAGAGGACAAAATAAAGGTCTATTGACACAAAAGTTTGCAAACATATAATTCTTTATCTAAGGGCTTCAACCAAGGAAATCGTAACTTTTGATTTGATATTCTGTGTGCAAATAATTTATTGTCTGCATTTGATAGAAGACATGATGACAGAATGACTGTCACACCGCCAAACAGCATGCTGGGTACTCTGTTCGCTCTCTACAATATTAAGACTTAATATTAAGATTCAGAGTCAGGGTCAGAAAATATTGCTGGTTTGCATCCTGAAATGTGACCGGATGCAGCAGCACATCCTGGTGTCTTCTGGCATCCTAAGCAGAGTAGTTTGGTGTTGGGAGAGAACGGTCATGCAGGTGCATGGCTGAGGACACATTCAGCACATCTTTAATGGGGAAGTAGTTTGGAAGAAAGCTGCAACAGGAACACCGGAGGCCGAGCAGTAGACCCGTTCTGAGCTCTGCACCAGTTCCTTAGAAAGGTAGATGACTTGCACCATTCAGTCCATGACTGAATGGTGCAACTCACGGAGTCTTTACATTCGTAAAAGGGAAATGCATGCCGTCTTTGATCAACTTTGCACCCTAAAGAGCTCGTGAAACTCTGCTCAGCTTGTCAACAGCAGGAGGTGTGACAGACCCACGCATGGCTCACAGGTCAAGAAAAGTGACAAGTCTGTGAAACTGAGCTGCGTGGGCCGAGGAGGCGAGGAGGCAAGGTGAGGAGGAGGTGAGGAAGTGTGATCGACAGGGTTCAGACACATTCCGACCAGTGGATTTCATGACTTTTCCATAACTTTAAGCCAAATGTCCAATACAAACATTTAGTGAAGTCTGGGTGTAAACAGTAAAAAGTGAGTAAATGTAGTATTTAAACTACAATGAGAATACAAAGCATACAGTAAACCTTAAATGACTCAAATGAATGAGACAATAGTTTGATTAAAAGAATAAACATTTATATAGATGCCTGTATGTATGCCTGCTTATATTTTGAGTCTTTCTTTTAAAAGCATATTCATTATTTCAAACTCAGAGTAAATGAACGTCATGAACACATGAATATAACACATTTACATGACTTTTACAATTTTTTGGGGGATTTCAAGGACTTTCCCAGGCCTGTAAATAACCATTGGAAGGTTCTCCATGAGCGTCAGAACCCTGTAAGCATCGATAAGGAGCGGCTCTGTCCGCTGGCTGTCAAACACAACATGAACCGCATGGCATCCCTCACAGCGCGGTGCGTTCAGGCGGGGTCAGAGTTAGAAGAGTTATTGCTGCAGATGCTATTGTTGAAAACACTTCCTCCCTTCAGCTCGTCTCAGTTTCTGATGGCAGCTCATTGTTGCGTTGGCCGGGATCAGACGGCCAGGAATAGACCCTCCAACACAACGGACCACACAAGTGAGCGGGAAGCAAAGCCCACGAGCTTCAACGATCTTCCTCTTCCTCACATTACAGAGCGAGGACGAGCGTCTGCAGTCTATAATAACAATACTATAAAAGGATATTAGCTCACATATGCACACAAGTACAACAAAGGCAAAGTAGAAGTGAAAGACAATGGTTATAATATTTAATATTCTGTGACAAAATCTCTACAGGGAACGCTAATAAAACATTTGTTAACAGACATCAATATCATATCCAGCGTTACAGCATTATGATTCAGGGTCATGTGAACAGATATACAAATAATAAAAATAAAACAACCTATGAAAATAAACTGAAACAGGACGGAAACCTTTTGTTTAGAGTCCAGTGGAAAACTTGTGCAATCTGCAGCGTCGCTGCTTTCTGTGGAACATTTGAGAATCAGCTCCGTCTTCTCGGCTTTAATACATTCAGGAAGTGTTTTACACCCAAAGAGTCGAGGAAACTTCTTCCTATTGATCGTACTGTTAACAGACACACTGGGCAAGTTAAAGGCATCTCTGTATTTATTCTAAAACAATTATAATATTCCATTTCCACAGATCAAATTATGATTTATAGAAATACAAATATTTTAGTCAAGCGTAAGCAGCTTGATATTAAAAGCCAAAACACATTTGGATTTGAGTGTCTTTTAAGGAGGTTTAACTTGCCAAGAGTGCCTTATTAATAAAAGAGGAAAATTAAGAAATTATACTTGTATGAATTTACTGTGCAAATAGTTAATATTCAGGAAAGGAAATGTTTTTCACGTGCTTTGCTGTTAAAATCGTGGAATACAAATATAACCCAGATGTGGCAGAAGCAGAAGACAACACTCCGTTTCATCTCAGATATACATATCCATGCCGTTCACGAATCAGGGGGGAAAACAAGTATTTTCATCTTCACCGTGAACAATTTTGGGTTATATACAATTTAAGGGACATTGTAGAAAAAAAGAAATGCCCAAGTACGATGTCGGCAGCTTCAAACATGATTTTCTTTCCCCCTCCGGTCACATAGTTCTGAGGTTTTGCTTTGACGGGTGGAAGTGCATACACGGGTCGGATCCAGATACAATCACTCACTTCATAAAGGACGCTCGCACGCGTTGAAGGAACATTCAAGAGGACACGTAATCACGGTTTGTTTTTAACAAAAATAGACACGGCTTTATCCAGCCTTGAAATTCCCTCTCAATATATATAAAATTATGTCTCGCCTATTTACAGTCAGATAGCGTTCTGAAGGATTAGAAAGTCCTGCTGGGGATTGTGGGTAGTGCATGTGTGTGTGTGTGTGTGTGTCTACAGGGAAGGGAGCATTCAGCTACTTTAATTTGGTTGACATGTGTTTGTCCCGTCAGAGTAAGTCTCCGAAGTCTTCGACCCGGAGAGCGCAGAGGATGATTGTAGGCGCGGACAATGATTGTGTTGACATGGAGCCAGAGAGGTTATCAGATCCATCCCCGATCTGTGGCTACTGTGGGCGGAGCCCGTGTGTTTTGACACTACTTTGAGTGAACTTCTGCCATGTTCTTTGAGAGATGACATTGCTACTGTGCTTATCTGTCGCGGTCGCTGCCGTCTGGAGGAAACTACCAAACCCACAGAGTCAGGTCAAGAACTGAGGACACGTCTACCCGTGTCATTTTTTTAAAAGAAGAAGAAGAAGAAATCCTATTCAAATTCCGAATCTCTTCTTGCATATTCAATTACGTCGCAAAGAAAACCTGCTCAAAAAGTTGTTAAATATGGCATTTTTATTGACTCCGGTCCGTTCATTGAGAAAAATAACCCGCCTCTATGAATGCGTCTCGTTCTGTTCTGACGGCTGCAGTGGCTTCCCTCTGTGGGTTTGTCAGCTCACAGGTCAGGAAAGCGGATGTGTGGCAGTGTTTCGTCGTGAATTGGTGACGCTCTCACTAGTTCTGTCCAACGTCTCTGACCTCCTGGTGTGTGGCTCATCTCAAACGGATGATTGGTCCCACACCTGCAGGACCAAGCAACAAAAACATAAAGTCAGATTAATGCGTGGAATAGTTTGAAATACTTAAATAAAAAATCTGAACAAAAACATAAAAAGAGCCATTGACTAACATCCTGATGTGCAGGTTCACCAGCTGAGTTTAGCTCGTTAGCATGCTAACAACGGCTAATAACACAAGCAAAAACCGCCAACGCTAATGAGAAGGTTTCTGATGATGGCACTAGATTAAAAAGTCACGTGATCACCAAAGTTATCACAGTTTATCCTCTGGGGATCTTGGATATCTGAAGCAAATTTCACAGCAATCCACTCAGTAGTTGTTGAGACATTTAACTGGAGAAAAGTCAACCTGCTGGTGGTCGTTTGGATTCCTCCTCTCGGCGCCACGAATATAATGCATGTACAAAATCCTGTGATAGACCCTCCAGGAACTTTTTAAAACATGTCTTTACAAATAGTTGTTGGGATATTTTAGTCTGGTCAAAGTGGTGAAACCGACTGACATTCATCCCTTGAGCAAAGCTGCGATTATGGATAAAAACAAGTTTTCCTCCCATCATCATAATTGAGTAGTAACTAATATATATATATATTTATTAGGTCTGGGCAAAGTTGAAAAAATGTAACTGATAAATCGCATAATTTTTCTGAGATTAATCGCATTATGCGCCAAATTCAATAATAAAGTAAAAACTAGTGTATTGCGCACTTTTATTTTAAAGTAATGTTATCAGAACAATATAACACTCTGGAGCAACAGCAAGTTAACAACAGTATATCAATCAAAAATATATGCCAGGGAAGAAAAAATGCTTCTAATTTTAATGCTTCTATATGACTGATCATTCTATTAAATATTGCATTCATTTTCAGATGTTATAGACTATTTTATTCTAAATGTGAAACAGCTTAATATCATGCTGAAGAACAACATATCATCAGTTTGTCTTTTATCAGGGAACAACATAAACAGTCTGTTCAGTAGTAAGGGTCCCTGTGAGGGACAAGCCCCTCCTTCTTTTGTCATGTTCAGTAGTAAGGGTCCCTGTGAGGGACAAGCCCCTCCTTCTTTTGTCATGTTCAGTAGTAAGGGTCCCTGTGAGGGACAAGCCACTCCTTCTTTTGTCATGTTCAGTAGTAAGGGTCCCTGTGAGGGACAAGCCACTCCTTCTTTTGTCATGTTCAGTAGTAAGGGTCCCTGTGAGGAACAAGCCCCTCCTTCTTTTGTCATGTTCAGTAGTAAGGGTCCCTGTGAGGGACAAGCCCCTCCTTCTTTTGTCATGTTCAGTAGTAAGGGTCCCTGTGAGGAACAAGCCACTCCTTCTTTTGTCATGTTCAGTAGTAAGGGTCCCTGTGAGGGACAAGCCCCTCCTTCTTTTGTCATGTTCAGTAGTAAGGGTCCCTGTGAGGAACAAGCCCCTCCTTCTTTTGTCATGTTCAGTAGTAAGGGTCCCTGTGAGGGACAAGCCCCTCCTTCTTTTGTCATGTTCAGAAGTAAGGGTCCCTGTGAGGAACAAGCCACTCCTTCTTTTGTCATGTTCAGAAGTAAGGGTCCCTGTGAGGGACCCTTACTTCCATGACTTTTCCAGTTTTTCCATGACCTGAACCCTGTATATCAATAAAAATAAAATAAAAAAAGATGGACGAACCTTGTTAACGGGGGGTATGGGCGTGCGACCTGAACCGGTATGAAGCCTTTGCCGCTCTTCGATTCGTCCGGGGCTTCTCTCCCTGCGGACGTCCATCATGCGGCCGGGAGAGCGGTCCATCCGAGGGTCCGCCATGGCCCGGCCCGGGGAGCGCTCGAGCCGAGGGTCCGCCATGGCCCGGCCCGGAGACGCCGCTATCCGGCTCTCCAGCATCCGGCCGGGAGACTTCTCCCTCTCCAGCGGGCGGCTGGGCGACTTGTCCCGCCGGAACTCGGTGCGAGCCTCTCTGTAGCGGTGAGGCGTGCCGGGGTCCGAGTGGACCAGGGGGTTGGCTGCCAGTCTTTTGGAGATGTGCTCGTTGTAGGAAGGAGGCCCGCGCTTGTTGGGGCTGTTGGGGAGGAACCGAAGCACAAAGACGGGCAGCGGGCATTGGTCAAAGGGACGGGTCTTTGGGTCTTTTGGGCTTTGGGTCTTTTGGGCTTTGCTGGGCACGGTCAGGTCAGTCCACAGGTGCAGAGGAGGGTGGACTCTCAATCTAGCTCATCTTACACGTTTTCTTGATGTTTTCCTTTGCTTTTTTAGTCATCTGATTTTTCTTTGTATACATTATGGATGGACTGCATTATATACATCCTAGCCCTTGAGGTATCCGACTGTACTATTTTTATTTGTACTATTTTTAACTGTTTGTTTCACATAATGTTTTGCACGTTTTTGTATGCATTATATTTTGTCCTTTCTGTGTGACATAGCCGTCAGCTAACGGGGATCCAGTAAATAAACTAAACTAAACGACACAATTCAGTTCACGAAATAAGAACAGAGTCCGAGGCAACGACTAAAGAGCAAACCGGCACTGTGAATAATAAAAGGCTCAGTTGAGAGTGAGATTCAAATGGAAATAGAGGAGTCTCAGTCAGAAGTCTTTATTCATCCATTTTCTTTCTACATGTGACAAGTGGCATTTTTTTTTAAAAGCAATTTTAATTTAAAAAGACCTATTTCAGGATTTGTTACAGATAAAAAATGAACTCTTCCTCCTGTAAAGAACAAAATGGAGGCGTTACTCTCCTGCTTTATAACCAGATCAAACATGAAGGCCACAATGTAACCACCACCACCACCTGTGGAAGCCGGCGTGTGCCCAGCAGCGCCCGCTAGGCCCATTGACCCTCAACACCAACGCACATGGATACAGAGAACAGGGCCTCTGGAGTCTCTGCATTATAGAGAACCAAACCTCACCAACACATAAATGAATGAACATCGTAAGTAAGATGCTCAAGTAAACTGAGAAATGAATAAAACAAATAATAAAGCCCCTCATATCTGTCTTATCTTTTTAGATTTATTCTCCGTCAGCATGATTTAACTAATTTCCTCTTTGCAGGACGTTGCTCTCAGATGGCATCTGCATTATTTCCCTTCAATACACAAATAAAGGCAAAGCATAATTAATTCATTAACATGTAAATAATTCAGATGTCCACCAAACCTCTCTGGGATGTGAATTTAGACTAAATACAGACTTATGGGGTTACATCTTATTTGTGCCTTCTGTTCATTCATTTATTAATTTTAATGTATTTGAGCATTAAATGTATTCATTTATTTGTTTTTCCACATTAGATTGGTTCTCCACATACAGTGCCATTATATAGACCAAGACGTGGATTAGAGAGTAATGTAAGATTAATAATAAATTTCATTTTTAAACGTACTTTTCTTTCAAAAGAAACTCAGAGTGCCACAGAGCCTATATATAGTAAAACTAATAAAAACAACAACTTAGTTAAAGCAGCCCATAATAAAATATTAAAAAATAAATAAAAGCTGACAATGAGGTCAAAAGTTAAAAAAAATGCGGAGTTAGTGTAAATATAATATGCAAGCTTTGGTGCAGATACCAAAATGTATACTTTTTATTTTTACTTTGAGAAATAAAAACTAGAAAAGCCCATTTATATTAACAAAAGAAGCAAAAGTTAATAAAATAAAATAAACCAAATGTAGCAATGTTTTGATTTAGATGAGCAAGAAACATCGCATGAAAAGAAAGAGAGATAAAAGTCACCGAGTGAAACCCAGAACAGAGACGAGTGTGAGTGAATGAACGGGCGGTGAAAGTAGAGCCGGTTCCTCACCTGCGCCCGGAGCCGTTCCTCTGCAGGTCCCCGTCGTCCTCCTGGCTCTGGACCAGGTTGCCCTTGCAGCAAATGACCCTCAGCTTGTTCTGGTAGGAGGAGGCCAGGTAGATGGCCCCGGAGGAGATGGCGGGGCCAAGGTAGCGCGGGTTTGGGATATCCAGGTGAGCGTAGGAGTGAGGCCTGCAAAGAGAGCAGAGCATCAAACATCGGATCCTTTACAAAAGAAGAAGAAGAAGAAGAAGAAGAGCGGTGACTGAAACGGATGATGCTTGTCGAGGGGCTTAATGAGCCCTTTGGCAGTAATGGGAAAGCAATGACACTCAGTAAAGACCCACAAAATGATGATGATGATGATGATGATGATGATGATGTGACTGGGAGAAAACTAATAAGTGTGAACCCGAACAGATGGTGCAAGTAAACAGGAAACCAGATACATTTTGCTTACGGCAGACAAAAAAAAAACATATTTTTGTTGCAATTTTGTTGCATGTTTTTTGCATCTGGTTTCCTGTTTGGAGATACGGTGCTTTTATTTTGAAGGCGGAAAACAGAGTTGAAACGGAAGTCGCATAGTGAGCCGTTTAACGGCTAAAGCTACGATCTTTACGGTCAATTTTGAATAGAGAAAGAAACGCTCCCCCGAAGAGGCACAATGTTACGTTGGTTTTTGAATAAATAAACACATTTTAAACCATCAGTCAACGTGGACTGGTGGAGGCGGTCTTACCCCAGAGCAGAGTGACCCTGAATCTCAATAACATCCAGAGAATTGAAGTAGGTCACAAACAGGTAGGGCTCTCTGTAGGCTGAAATATGAAAAACACTCACTTAAAATCACATCATGCATTGACCATTAAAAGAGAAAAATCTATTTTGAAAGCGACGCAGAAGAAACTGTGCGACACTCACCGAAGGAGAGAGGCAGGCGGCTCCATTTGATGTCTTCACTTCTGCTCCTGCGGCCGTACGCGTCCACAAACACGCCAAACTCTGCCGGAAAGGTTACAGCAAAACACAGTTGAAAGAACAATAATCTCCTCTTGGAATGAATGCAGATTTCCTCTCTCAGATTTGTCTAGTTGACATGTAAAGGTAGATATATCTAACCATGGAAACAGAGCAGGTATTCGTCTTTCTGTGGCGCCGTGGTGACCTGGATGATGGAGATGGGGAAGCTGTGGGAGGACGCGGCGAAGACGGCTGAAGCTAGCGTCACGTCGTTTTTATCCAGAAACTCTGCACACAAAAGAAGAAGAAAGAAGCCGTCAGCCACCTAAAAGATGTGAGAACACCGTCTGGTTGACGGAACATTATTTTACGGCGACCTACCTTCCAGCACATACTGCTTCATCTCGATCTCGTAGAACTTGTTGGTGCCGATGATGACGCTGTAGCCGGTGAAGTGGATGCAGCTGCAGGGCTCCGACGTCTCGATCTCCTGCAAACGCAAACAGAGGCTCAGACGCGTGACTCCCTGCAGCAAAACGCCGGTTATTCCGTCGCGTCGCTGTCATTTCTCCACCCATCTTCTAAACCCGCTCACCTTTCTGATGCAGAACTTGTTTAGGCTTTCATTATGTCGCAGGATTGTAATCTTATTGGGCATGGCGGCACAGATACAGGTCCCATTATCAATCTGTTGAGAGAGAACAACGCCGCAATCAGACCGGCGGTAAATATCTGCAATCAGACTGCCGCTGCTGCTGCCGATGCTCAGCTCATTAACTCTGACTAAACAACAGTCTAACGAGGAGGATTCCTGCTCTGCTCTAAGTGGCCCACCTTTCCAGAGGAGAAGAGGTGGCATCCCTTCACGGTCTCAAAGATGAAGGGGTTGAGGTCGGGCTGAGCCGGGAGGTGGGACTGAGACAGCGACTGCTTCACCTTCTTGATCTCCACCAGGCACAAAGCCCTGTCCTCTCCTGCACGACAACACACACACACACACACACACACACACACACACACACACACACACACACACACACACACACACACACACACACACACACACACACACACACACACACACACACACACACACACGTAAGATCATCATTGCGTATGTTGCAGAGCATGCATGCATTATCTGATGCATTAGGGCAGCAGAAAGAGCTTCAATTCCTCATGTTCAAACACATTGTGACCAATGGGTTTCATGACTTTTTACCAAATGTCCATGACTAAACATTTAGTGAAATATGGGTATAAACAGTAAAAAGTGAGTAAATGTAGTATTTAAACGAACAATGAGAATATAAAGCATACAGTCAGGGTTGGAAATTCACATATTTTTTAGGTGGCAGTTTTTGCCCCCACCGACTGAAATCCAGGGGCATTTCAATAAAAATTGGGGGCAAATAATAATAAATATACCTATTTAGGCTTAAAGTATATGAGCCATCGTGATCAAATGGCAATAATAAGACTATTAGGCAGTAGTCTACAGATTCTAAGTGTTTTCTTAGATTTTTTAAACAAAAGAACAAACAGAAAACATAAATCAGACAATCATATTCAATTTTATTCTTATTTCTTTGTGGTAATGTATTGTTATTACATTTTTTTAAACAACTATTAACAATTATAACTTTTTTTTATAATTAAAAATTATATTTATTGATTTTTTTGTTTATTATTGCCGTAATCACGTTGTACCTGCTAGGGGTGGGAATCACCAGAGGTCCCTCGATTCTATACTATCATGATACTATGATATATTGAGTATTGCGATTCATTCCCTTTTTTCCACCGCAAATTGTCCCCAAAGGAAAACGTTGTCAACATATTGGATCTAAGAAGATCAAGTTTTCAGTCCGTTTCATTTCCGCCATCCACCATGGAAATAACCACTTTCTGCTTCATACTTGTGGAAATCCCCAAAACGCCCTTGTGTCTGGGTTCATAATATTATCCGTAGCCACACAGCTCGGTGGATGTCACGCGAGGATGTGCGTCTGAATGGCGGCCGCTTCCAGCGCTGCTAGAGGACCAGCAGCCAGTTTGATGCTTTTTCTAACGTCTTTGAGCAGCGGCGTGTTGCGCAACAGCTGTGAGAGCAGCGGCGCTACGAGTGACAGGAAGTCCAGACGGTTGATTTAAACGCGGACGGCGCATTTCTAATTTCATTACATTTCTAATTTCATTACATTTCTAATTTCTAAGTTCATTACATTATCATAATTATTAGAGGAAATTATGGGGGCATTTTTTGCTCCTCTCCTAGTGATATCAGGGGCAAAATTATATTTCTTAGGGGCAGTTTTGCCCTTTGCCCTCGTGCATTTCATACAGTAAACCTTAAATGACACAAATGAATGAGACAATAGTTTGAACGTCATGAACACATGAATACAACACATTTACCTGACTTTTACTAAACTTTGGGGCTTTTATTTTTTTCAAGGACTTTTCCAGAACTGGAAATAACCATTTTAAAATGCCATGACTTTTCCAGGTTTTCCAGAACCCTGGATAAAATAATAATTTATGACAAACACATACAGTGTAGATGCAGAATAAATTGATTATCTGGCAATATAACCAAAACCATATCGAGTCAATAACGCACAAGTCTTTGCTCGCTTTCAATGTCAAGAGAACCCAAATTACTGACGTATGTGTTCAATTTAAGATCATGTACTGACCCGTGATCATCAGCAGCTTATCGAGCTCCTTCAGGATCTGGATCTGGAAGACGGAGGTCAACCCGGGGATGTGGGTCAACGAGTTCTTGATGACGTTCAGAGCGTACAAACCCTCCTCCGAGCCAACCAGCACGATCTGAGGGAAGCGGTGAAGGTAAGAGCTCAACAAGCGAAACACAAGAGAACTAAACGGTGAAGACGGCATCGCGTTCCTGTTGACGTGTACCTGGTCGGTGAGAGGGAGCGTGCAGTTGATGTCCAAACGGTCATCGCCCTCCAGCTTCAGCAGAGAGTTACCAAGAAGTTTCTATTAAGACAAGAAGCAGAAGAAGAGAGACGGAGCAGAGCGAGGACTCGGGTTAGTCTTCAACAATCAGCTGCTTCAGACAAGAAGAGACGACTCAGATGACCACAGAGAGCCTTCACCAACTTAGACACAGTGTTTGTCACGATTAACTAAATTCACAAGTACGCCGATGATGTTTGCACCAATTAATGGACGTCTTTCCTCTAAAGATAAAACAAAAAACGTGTCATTTGGGAGACGTATTGTGTGATCTTTATTACAATAAGTTTCAAAAAGCCAAATGTTCAACAATGTTTTTCATGTGTTTAATGTTGTCTGAACACCAACAGCTGTATACAAAGATAAATTACTACAACATTACGTAAAAGGTAATAATAATATTGAATCAAAGAGTATGTAAACAAGATTAGAATAGGAGGAATTGAGAAAAACATATGCGGTAAACATTTAGTACTCGACAGTTTCTGACATTCAGGAAATCTGAAAACAATACTTTATAGCAACAATAGCAGCTGTGAAAAGTAGTTAAATTAATTAAAACATTGTGTTGAACACTGCCTGAGCCTTTTTTAAATCATCAGTGTTCAAAGCTTTAAGAACGTTGTTCACCTCAGGCTGCACAGCATGAATGACCATTTTGTGTGTGATAGCTAATAACGAAAAAGTCACGAGGGCTGCAGAGTGAAATTGACTAATTGGGCTGAAAAGGGTGGGACCTCATGAATAAACCATGTGGCCAAAAGTAGACACTAATATGCACATACTTCTGTGGGCTGTTCTTATTGTTTTGGGACCATATTATGATATTTTAAATAATAATGTGAACAAACAACAGTTTGGAGAAGACCTCTTAGCTGGCACTTCCATCGGGTTAGCGATAGCGTAGCATTAAGACACGCCCCACTCGTTGTGAAGGCAGCTCCTAACTATTCTGCAACTCTGTCCAGTGTGTGTGCAACGCTACACGTTATAAACCTTGTGCATGTCATGTCACACACTTCTCGTTGTGTGGAAATGCACATTTTAAAGCGTACCGGCTGCCGTTGTGCACAAAGCTAGAGACATAAAGAAATGAACTTAACTGGTTTGCACAGAGCTCCGACATCAAGCCTGCGGGTTTGTGGAGCATATTATTGCCCATTTTGGAAAATGTATAGTTCTTTGGCAGTTTAGTAACTTGATGTTCAGTCATCACATGTTCAGGTGGGCGTTCAAACGCTTTTGGCCACGTGATGTACAAAATAAAATAAATTGCATATTGAATTTTTAAATGCATATTTGAATAAATAACACAATTAACAAGGCAGCGGTAACACCTTTTGGAAAAGCAGACATATAGTGGAAGAGGGGTGGCAAAGTGCTCCTAAAACAGCAATAAACACACAACCAGCGATAGCAGAAGGCTGCAGACTGCGTGTGTCTGTAGCTTTTGCAGAAGCATGCATGACGTAGCACACGACACCAGACCTGCGGTCACAGCAGTGCCTATTCACATCCATGCACTATGTAGCTTATACATAAAGTGTTTGTTTGATGGTCAGTTGCGTCTATGTATTCAGTACATATTCATAACCGTGTTGACCTGCACTGCACAGAATCAGTGTTTGCATACGCAGATGTGTACAGCTACTGCATGCCCGAGCGTTCGTGCAGCTACTTACTGTACCTGAACCAGAGGGGAAAGGTTCTTCTGCCTTTTAGAAGCACCTGCCTATAATATGATCCACACAACCGAGTTGAATGGAGATACACACGCACAGTATAATCACATCAACAGAGACGATGACGACACAAAAGAATAGAAGACGTGGATGTTGAGAACATGCAGAGAGAGAAAGAAGAGGGGAGAGAAAACGAGGTGAAGGCATTGGCTGATGTTTAATGGAGGCATTCAATATATTTTACACAGCCGCCCTTGGATAAAGTTACTCCATGAAATGAGCATAATAATTGAGCTCATCTGTCTTTATAAGCAGCTCAAATTGGCCTGGCACAAGCAGAAAAACATACAAACACACGGTACTTACGGCATCAGAATCCACTTTCTCTCTGGATCCACGGCTGCCGGCCACCACCGACTCCAGCACAGCCACCCAGCGCTGCTTGTCAGGGAAGCTGGGAGCCATGAAGTAGATGGACTGGCCCGGCCAGCAGGTGGTGTGGGGATGCGACTCCAGCTTCAACACGTACGGTATGTCTGCACACACACACACACACACACACACACACGGAAGCTTAATTTCACAGCTGAGCAGAACCGTCAACAATTTGTTGTATTTTGAGATTAAAACAAATATAGATGGGACATGACGTGGATCTAATATAACATTTGGAGAGCGGATGATTCACTTAAACCCTAACAGGGCAGCAGGATTAGGTGGTATTGATCCAGTACCTGACTTGGCAGTGTTGATGAGCTCAGCGGCTCCAACGGCTCCGTGAACGGTCACCTCTCCATCGGGCAGACACAGCTCAAACTCATCCTCCATCTTTATATAGTCTAGCAGAAGAAGAAACCCACATTATGATTGGATGCTGCTGTATTGATCTACATGGTAATAGAAGGACTTGGATGATTACAAGCGCATCTTTCTGTCATGTTTAAAATGCATCCATTAACACTGACAAAGTGCTGACCTTCTCTGGGCTCAGTATCATAGATGGAGACTTTGGTTCCATCCAGCACCACGTACTTCATCTCCCAGCCTTGCTGACCGCGCTTGCCATTTCTGTGTGAGCAAACAAATGCACACGGCTGTCAGAAGCTGTAAAAACAACAACACAATTTGTTGTACCGCACCGTCAGCGTGGTAGTGAAGGGACGAGGTCTGCGGTTACCGTGGCTGCTTCATCCATCCCTCCAGGCGGACGTGCCCGCTGGCCTCTTTGACCTGCAGCGCGGGAGAGTTGGCCTTCTCTCGGCACAGAGCCTCTGAAAAGTGCGTGGCGTACTCAGCAGGCAGACCGCAGGTCGCCGCGAGACACGGCGAGCATTTAGGGTGACACAGGGTGTGGCACTCTGAAGCAACACAAGCATTCATTAATAAGAGGTTCATATTCAGGGTTCAAACACATTCTGACCAATGGAGTTCATGACGACTTCTTTTTTTTATCAAATTGGTATTGATTTTCTAGATCTGCATATGAAGAAAAGATGTGCACAATACATGTATATAAAGATACAAATGCACATAATCATACAAATAAAAAAATAACAATACATAGGTGTATACCCGCATGTACACATACATATGTATATACGCACATACACATCCTCATACATGCATGTACACACATACACATCCTCATACATGCATGTACACACATACACATCCTCATACATGCATGTACACACACACACACACACACACACACACACACACACGCACACACACACACACACACACACACACACACGACTTTAAACCAAATGTCCATGACAAACATTTAGTGAAATCTGGGTGTAAACAGTAAAAAGTGAGTAATTGTAGTATTTAAACTAACAATGAGAATACAAAGCATACAGTAAACCTTAAATGACTCAAATGAATGAGACAATAGTTTGATTAAAAGAATAAACATTTATATAGATGCCTGTATGTATGCCTGCTTATATTCTGAGTCTTTCTTTTAAAAGCATATTAATTATTTCAAACTCAGTGTAAATGAACGTCATGAACACATGAATATAACACATTTACATGACTTTTACTAAACTTTGGGAATTTTATTTTTCTCAAGGACTTTTCCAGGCCTGGAAATAACCATTTTAAAACTCAATGACTTTTCTATAACCATAAGAACCCTGTATATTGCAATGTTAATGACAATATCTTCAGATTCAGTGCTACCAGCTACAGTGCGGCATTACAAACCTAGACACGTTGCCGCCTGTCGCCCGAAATGCACCGTGTCCAGGCAGACGGCACACTTGGCGGCCCTCATGTTGAGGCCCACGGTGAACCGATGAGGGATGTTGTGATGCATCCTCTCTTTCACGCGCCGACCAAACTCTGCAACGCAAAAACAAGTGAAGAAGAAGTGGGTGAGGATAAGAGTTACTGAAGGAGAAACATGACACCAGAATGTTTCGTTACAGGCTTAAAATCATGAGATTCAGGTGTTCTCCAAGCAGCATGGGGTAATTTGAACAATAATTTAAGATATTGGGTATATTCATGTTCAAGAATACTAATATAATTAATCAAAATCAGATTATGCATGCCAATGACCAAAGCATTAAGATGTTTCTGGGTGAAAAGCTGCCTATCCAACCATATGCTATCTAAAGCATGACTCCAGGAATGATGCTGGGGAGAAAGAAAAGAGGAGAACACGTCAAACTTGACCGTAAAGAATAAAGTCTTTGGTCAAGTGACAGACAGACGCAGCATGGCGTGCATGGAGATGAGCTCATGCATGTGAGATGACACACTGTGGGGACTGCTAACTTACTTTCAAAGGTGACCCTCCTCTTTTCTGAGGAGCGCAGAGGAAAGAGACAGAAAGGAGAGAGCAGTCTAACAAGAGCTAGGTGAGCGCGGAGGAACGTGGACAGGAAGGAACCTGAGTCACAAAGCAAGGCTCCTGCAGCCCAAACACGTCTGACAAACACACATCATGGGAACAGCACGTATGATGCTGCGGTCAGAGACCCAGTTAGTCATTTTGGGGGAATTTCTTTTCCATGACGGCCTGAACCGGCTTCACAGCGATGACATCTGCAGTAAAGTCTCAGATTCCATGAGATCGTCCCCGTAGAAACGGGTAATTTAGCTTTAAAACCAGTGTCAAGTCACTTTTCTTCCTTTGTGAGACAGGCAGGGTTACAATGTCAGCTGGATAACTTCACAGTGAACAAAACCAAAACAGTTTGTTTTTTTTAGTTCAGTCCATGTCACCGGTTTGGATCGAGCTCCATGCACTGAGCTAAATTATCCAACTTCATAATCCTGCTTTGTGAGACAGGCCAGAGGAAGAACACGCACATAAACACACCACAACAAACCAAATAAGGGAACAGAGAGTCCGTCTGGGCTGAAGCTGGTAGCATCATGGTGCACAGCTCATCCTGGGCTGACTGGCAGCACTGAGTGTACCTGTGTGTGTGTTTAGGAGACTGACCTTCAGGTGTGGCGGTCTCCTTGCTGCGGGTGGAGGGGTTGAGCAGGCTGCTGGGGTTCGGTTGATGCTCTGGGGATTTAACAATGGCCGACATGAGGATTTGATGTCGAGCCTGAGCCGGCGTGGAAGGAGCCGCGTGTTCCTGGGCTTTGAAATGAGCCGCTGTGTTTCCATAAACAAACAAAAACAAACAAATATTACATCAGTAGTAGCTATTTATTTAAGATGGATACAGACACATTCTGACCAATGTGCTTCATGACTTTTCCATGACTTTAAACCAAATTTCCATGACCAAACATTTAGTGAAATCTGGGTGTAAACAGTAAAAAGTGAGTAAATGGTTTGGTTCAATAGTTTTATTAAAAGAATAAACATTTATATAGATGCCTGTATGTATGCCTGCTCATATTTTGAGTCTTTCTTTTAAAAGCATATTCTTTATTTCAAACTCAGCGTAAATGAACGTCATGAACACATGAATATAACACATCTACATGACTTTTACTAAACCTTTGGGATTTTATTTTTGTCAAGGATTTTTCCAGGCCTGGAAATAACCATTTTAAAATTCCATGACTTTTCCAGGTTTTCCATGACCGTAAGAACCCTGTAAAAGCCGTAGAAGTCGGGTTACAAGCCGCTACTACCTTCGGTCAGTGTCCCCTTTAGCTCCCCGCTGTAGCCAGCTAGTGCTCCTGCTAGCGCTCCACTAGTTCCACGCTAACTTCCGCTAGCTCCCTGACAACCACCGAAGGTAGCGGGACCAGCCCCGGTTCGACACCCGACTTGGGCAGAGGGGACGCGGGCAGTAGCAGCGGCCAGTAGCAGCAGCAGCAGGGAGCTAGCAGCAGCGCTAGCAGCTCCTAGCTTGCTACAGCAGGACACTGACCGGAGGTAGGAGCGGCTTGTAACCCGACTTTTACGATAAGCAAAAGGGCTATTTTTTTTTTTACATTATAAATGACAGGTTACCCATTTAAAATGTGTGGCATGTGTCCACAACAAACATAACAATATAAAACCAATTAGACATGGTAAGAACCCTGAGTAGTAGCTAATTATTTAAGCTGGAAAATAGCCTGGCAGGCGAGTTAAAAGACATCTGGGAACAGACAGGAAGGAGGCACAATACAGGATTTCCTGAGCTGCCAATCCTAATCTCCAATGGCAAACCAAACTGTATGGTGGCATGAGTTGCGATTAACAAAAATGATGCCAAAAGACATAAAGCCCGTCTTTTATCTGGTGCCATTGCCGCCTCACACGGGGACCTACCCTCTTCTCTCAGGGACCGGAGCTCTATCCTCATCTTCTGCAGAGCCTCTTCCAGGTCAGCGCATCTCGAGCGCTCCTTCTCAAAAGCCAGTTTCATGTCCCCGTACTGCATGGGCAGTGCCGGCTGGGCCTGTGGAGCCAGCGCCCCGTTAGTCGTGGTTCCTACATCCTCTCGACGCCGTCCGAATATTCCCTGCTCGGAGAGAGGGAACGCGTTACCAACACAATACACACGTGTTTTAGATTGAAGCCGTTTATCGATCTAATGCGGCTTAAAGTTGTCGTAGAACGTTTTCCCGGACCTTCTTTTTCTTGGTGGGCTGGTCCATTTTGGCTTGGAGGAAGTCAATGAGTTTGGTCTGCTGGGAGATCGTCCCCTCCATCTTCACCTTCTCATGGGAGTAGACCGCCTACAGGAAGGAAAACAACTCTTCAGAGAAGGAAATACCTCTGAAGACTTCTTAAACGAGGACGTTTGAATTAGGATTTCCTTTCTCCTCTCGGCCCCCTG
Organism: Taurulus bubalis; assembly: GCF_910589615.1. NCBI lineage: Eukaryota > Metazoa > Chordata > Actinopteri > Perciformes > Cottidae > Taurulus > Taurulus bubalis. Next base: position 27,847,807 of record NC_136593.1, on the reverse strand, counting down.
AGATGCCTCGTTACTTGCCAACATCAGTCGCACTATTCTAATATCGAACTAGGACTCTGTCTCTCTCTGGTATTGCATCAAACTGCAGGAGGTATTGCAGTGAGAACCTGTATATTCTCCAGCTGGTACTCCAAGTCGACCCTCTCGGTCTTGAGCATGTCGGTCTGGTCCAGGGCGTCCTGCAGGCCTTGGGTCAGACGGAAAATGTGGCTCTTCTGAAGGTCCATCTGCTGCTGCAGCTTCCCTTGCTGAGGGAACACCAGCAGACACATATTTTAAGTGGGGAATCAGATTTTAATGTTTTAGAATGGTAGCAAATCCGTGGTTTCGTAATGAAGGTACGTTTCACTTCCTACCTCTTCCATCAGCCTCTGTTTCAGTTCTCTCTCCGTCTCCAGCTTCTGCTGCAAGCTGCGGGCGTTCATCTCCAGCATGGAATGCTTCTTCTCCAGATCGTTGAGCTGGAGGAACAGGCGAGTGCACGTTAGATCGTTGCATTGCACCTCCGCAAAACGTGCAGATTTTTCCTCGCTCAGATTAAAAAAACGTGTGGATTTTTCCCACTGAGAGGACTGCAGATGGGGTTTAATTTGGATCACAGCTACTCACAGTGTCAGACAGACTTTCAGCCTTCAGCCTCTGCTCCTTCAGGGCCTGCTGCAAGGCCACGATCTCAGCCGTGTGCTCTTTGACCGCCAGCTCCACCGCCTGGCGAGATTCAGTGCTGCGCTGATCTGCACGCAGCCTGCGCACAGCACAACAAGCAAGTCTTACAGTAGCAATGCATTTTAATGCATAATACACAATGTCACTCATTTATAATAACTGTGCATCACCTGTTCTGCTTCTCATTGTCAAACAGTCTCTGCAGGTCCCTGGTGCGTCTCTCGGCTTGGCTTTTTTCGTCCTCCAGGGCTCCTCTCCAAGCTTCCCACTGCCTCTCCTTCTCCAGCAGCTCGTCATTGAGGGACTCCAGCTCCACCACCTGCTCCTCCAGCATGCTGCACGTGGTCTTCAGGGTCTCAATGTTCTGGGAGGATGTGCAAGTAGAAGTGAAGAGAACATCTTTCACAGCTTTTTGGGGCGAAACCACACGCTTGTTGTCTCTCCTGCAGTTTCAGCGACAGCACACAGTCTCCATAATATGATACATTTTTGTACCTGCGACAGATACACTACGGTTCAAAAGTTTGGGATCACTTTGAAAAATAAGGATATTTCTAAAAAAAAAGCACTGTTTTTTTCAATGAAGATAACATTAAATGAATCAGAAATACACTCTACATTGTTAATGTGGTAAATGACTATTCTAGGTGGAAACGTCTGGTTTTTAATGAAATATCTACATAGGTGTATAGAGGCCTATTTCCAGCAGCTATCACTCAGTGTTCTAATGGTACATTGTGTTTGCTCATTGCATAGAAGACTAACGGATGATTAGAAAACCCTTGTGCAATTATGTTAGCACAGCTTAAACAGTTAAGCTGGTGAGAGAAGCTTTACAACTGGCCTTCCTTTAAGCTAGTTGAGTATCTGGAGCATCACATTGTGGGTTCATTATACTCTCAAAATGGCCAGAAAAAGAGAACTTTCATGTGAAACTCTCCAGTCTGTTCTTGTTCTTAGAAATGAAGGCTATTCCATAAGAGAAATTGCGAAGAAACTGAAAATTTGTCTGGGTGACCCCAAACCTTTGGACGGTAGTGTATATATGAGGTATAAAGTTAATATGGATGGCTGAAGAGCAAAACCTCCTATCTGAAAAATGCAAAAAAAACTTGTTTTCTTGCAAAAAGCTATTTGTTCAGGATACCCAACACATAATACATAAAGAAAAGAAAAACACACAAGCCTTTCCTGGTTCATTTTGCAGATGGCATCATTATGTCCAGCAGCTTTGGAGCATTGGTGTGTGCGTTACCTGTTTCTGGTTGTTGAGGTGCATCTCGCGGTCAGCCACCTCCCTCCTCAGCCGGTCCACTTCCTGGCTGAGCTGCAGCTGGTCCTCCCTCTCGTCCGAGGCTTCGTCCAGCTGTTTGGACAAGTAGAAGTTCTGACGGTTCAACTCCGCATTCTCCTGACTCAGCTGCGTGAGCTGCTCCTCCAGGTCCGTGATCACCTGAGGCAACACAGAACAGGTGGAGGTGTGAACAGATATTTTCAGGTTCTTTCCCCCCAAAAAAATCATTCAAGTAAAGCACTGACAAGCTACTGGAAACATACATCTTTACAATGAGACTTAGCAATGTGTACGTTGAAGTTACTTCCAAAATGCCACGAAGAAATAGTCAAATATAAAATAAGATCTCTTTGATGTTTTATTTAAAAGTCCACGGAGGTAATTTGTTGAACGTTTTGCATTAATGTTGTTAATGTTAACCTTTTAAGTGACAGTAAATATACATGTCTGGACTCAAGTGTTCTGGTAAAATTGGAGAATGCAAATGAGAGCTGTGCTCCGTTGCCAGAGACTCGATTCAGCAGCTTGCAGTGCGACATTAGAATGAACGTTTAAAGCTGAACATTAATCACCATATATTCAATTGAAAAGTGTTCTGCTGCCGGAAGCGGAGACAAAAGGCCGCGGCGGCAGCACTTACCGAGCAGCTGTCTCTCAAGGCGTCAAACTTGCGCTGAATCTCATCTCTGTGATTCTGTGAGAAACAAGAGCGAAGAAATAGAAACGCATCAGACGGCGACATGAAGAATGACGCAGACCGGATTATTTAAAAACAGAGAGAAAACACAACCCGGCCTTTCCTTTAGACTGCGTGAATAATACAGATTGCCTACATCTGAATGTGTTTGTGCAGCTACATTTCTATGAATGACTCTGAAATAGGTGCAACAATAACCAAACATTACCTCACTTCACTTATCATGTGCAAGATGTGATATATTCTGTCTGTGAAATCATGTCATACACCTTCTGATAAAGATGCAATATTCTAACTGTGCAATATCCCCACATAACTTTCTTCCACCTCTCAAAATGTGCAATATTCCCATATAACTCTCCACTTTTCCCTCTTTTCACAATACAGGAACAGCACTCAGGACTAGCCTATTTATAACTGATTATTAAAAAAAATTAAACTGTATCTAATACCTTTCTTGTACATATTACCACCTTCTGTACATATACCACCGTATATTCTTTCTCTTTCTTATTATAGTGTGTTTTTATTTCCTAAACTGTTGACTCTGAGCCCTGCACAATGATTCCAATGTGTCTGGACTGTTGGTCTATGCACAAATGGCAAATAAAAACCCTTGAAACACACACACACACACACACACACACACACACACACACACACACACACACTCTCTTTTCTTACCCTGAGGGCGGTGATCTCCTCCTCGGCCTCAGCGGTGGTCTCTTCCAGCTCGGTCTTTGCTTGTTGCAGCTGGCTCTCCAGGGCGAGACGAGCCGCCTGCAGGCTGCTGATCTGGGACTCGCGCTCCTGCAGGGAGAGCGTCAACTCTGACACCTGCCTCTTGATCTCCATCTTCTCTTCTTCATGTTCGAGGCCCATCTACGAGGAAACGGGACTGCGGTGAATGCCGTGTACGTCGTTGTTAGGACATCAGAGCAATGGGAGGGAAACTGTTTAAAATCAATGACGAGGACAGCTTGAAACTATTTCACCCACATCCGTTTGATTTGCTGACATTTTATGGTTTTGTTTATATGAATTTGAAACTAGCTCTTACTTAAAAAACTTCATAAAAAAAAAAAAGGTGCGTTCTGCGTCAAGCCCATTTCAAGACTGTTCAGGAACTTTCTTAATGCCGTCATGAATTGAAGACCAATTAAAAATCCAAGTAAGGAAACAAAAAAGGTGAAAAAATATCCAATTTAATGTTTTTTCCTGACGTGAAACAAGCTGACTGGGCAGTATAGGAAAAACCACAGAAGGAGAATAATTAGAGGATGTCAGGGAGACACAAGTTCAACGAGCAGATATGGAAACTCTTTGATTAAGAACAAAAATTGGACAGCACAGAGAAACTTAAAAGTGCATGGTGAAAAATAAGACCTCTGGTAATTGGATTTTAACTATCATACTTGTTAAGACCTAAAAATAGAATAATTTAAGAGCTTTTAAAAGAACGCACGCACACCCAGCGCTGGTAAAGAGACCGAAAACAAAATAAAGTTGAGTTTCTCCATATAATTCTGGCTATTACAGAGATGGCACAATGGATCTCATCTGAAAGTACATATCCGTGTGTGTGTGTGTGTGTGTGTGTGTGTGTGTGTGTGTGTGTGTGTGTGTGTGTGTGTGTGTGTGAGAGAGAGAGCAGACAGGCCAGCCATTAGTGCCCGCCTGTGCATCCCGTCTCAGTGGGACGAGTGTGGCGGTAGAGACGTGACACCCAGCCAGCAGGCCGTGTGCCGGCACAGCGGGGCGTGAGAGCTCTCAAACAGGAGAAACAAGGCATTGTGGGTCCTCAATTACGTCAAAACTTCTTTTTTTAGAGCATGTTCGAATTGGATGCACACCAGCTAATGGGTTTTATGGAGCATTTCTCAGAACGGAGGGGAAACATGATGTAGTTTTGCATTATCAAATATTTACAGGAGAGTGCCATCTGAAATGGGCAAAAGAGAACTTTCTTTTTCTTTCATTACATGTAACTTTGATGTGTGAATGTTGGACAAGTAGCGTCTTGCTCAAGAGTAGATGCTTGAAACGTGGCGTCTTTAACCCCAGTAGACTATTCCCATGCAACAATGTCCTGCTTATCATATGGTTGAACATATTCCCACCTGTTGCAATGAGAGAACAGATGAAGCAATGGCAATGGGGTAGAGGTGCCATTACAGACCTACAGCAGTTAATTAGCCGTTTATCTGAAAGGGATCTGAGCTCGCTAGCTGATCAGCGGCATTAATCCCTTCTGTGGATTGCGATGCCGTGAGGCTACACGGCGCTGGTTAAAGTGAATTACTTAATCTCGAGTATCTCACCTCCCGCAGCCGGCTCTCCAGCTCCAGCAGCCGGCTCCTCTTGGTCTGCTCCTGCTGACTCATCTTGTCCAGGTGCTCCTCCAGTTTGGCGTTTTGGGCCTCCAGCTTTCCCGCCTGAGACTCCAAATAGAACTTCTGCTGCCGAAGCTCTGAGATCATCTCCTCTTGGGCTTTCCTGACAAAAATACACACAAATGGATGCCGATTACTTTGCCTGTTTAGAAGCGGACGTCTTTCAAAAGCATGGGAACAATAACAATATTTGTACATGTTAAAGTACTAAAGTTCTAAATTAAGATTACTTGAAGCTAAATTTTCTGTATTTAGACATGCGACACATTTTGAGCAGCAACATTGACATATCATCATGTTTTAAGTCCATCTGATGATGATGATGATGATGATGATGATCTTGTGAGCAGACATTTGCCGCCTCACTATGAGAGCAGTGAGAATGAACAGAAATAGTAAACTTGCTGGCCGGAAAGCTAAAACTCTCTGTGGGGTCATAACTACGAGTGATAACCTCTCATGTTGTTACACCGTTAAGGGTTTATACGCATTTTGACCAATTACCATGACTTTTCCATGACTTTAAACCAAATTTCCATGAGCAAGCATTTAGTGAAATCTGGGTGTGAACAGTAAAAAGTGAGTAAATGTAGTATTTAAACTAACAATGAGAATACAAAGCATACAGTAAACCTTAAATGACTCAAATGAATGAGACAATAGTTTGATTAAAAGAATAAACATTTATATAGATGCCTGTATGTATGCCTGCTTATATTGTGAGTCTTTCTTTTAAAAGCATATTCATTATTTCAAACTCAGCGTAAATGAACGTCATGAACACATGAATATAACACATTTACATGACTTTTCCAGGTTTTCCATGACCGTAAGAACCCTGCGTTTTCATGTCGTCATTTGAGTTAGTTATCATGAAACTTCGATCATAGTTAAGTGAAGACACGATACGCAGATCACACACATGGGAGAAGGCTCCGGCATGACACACAAAGATGTGCGCAGTAATGAAGCAATCGGAGGCCAGATCGGAGTGGGTGGGCTCACTCGTGGAAGCCCAGTGTGGGCGGAGGGTCTAGTTAACTCACATGTTCTTCTGGGTGTAGATGCTGCTGTTAGCGGCCAGCTTGTTAGCCTCTGACAGCTCAGAGATGCGCTGCTCCAGGTTCTTCATCTTGGAATCCATCGCGTTAAGGGTCTGTAGACGGAGGGAGACAACGACATGGTCATGATAGTCCTGCTAAGAATCATGGTGCACACACAGTTCAGCAATAACATTTATTTTGAAAGGAAACTGAATTTTGTCCTGCAGTAAAATCCTATCAGAGTCCATTAAGGTGTTGCCTGAATCTTCTCCTGTCAACGTCAGACGACTGCCTCTAAAAGCTTCTTAACAGCCTCAACTCACATTAACCAGATTAGGCCTTGAGCCCCGGCTTTATCGTGCAACATGAAGTATATTATACGATTTAATCCAGCTATACGTTCCAATACATTTGAGCCACTATGACGAATTAATGCGTAAAGAAACAAAAAGGTATCGCATGCACAAGCAACGTTAGCCCACTGAGACGTATACATTTGAATCTCTCCGTTTATGAAAATCCTATCTCAGTAGAAAATGGAGTGGTTATCATTTTTGAAAAGCCTGCAGAGCTTCCTTACCGCTTTCTGTTCACTGATGAGTTTGCAGTTCTCCCGGGACTCCTCCTCCTGCTCGGCTTTCCGGGCCTCCAGGCTCTCCTTGTCGGCCAGGTCCTCCTTCATTTGGGCCTCCAGAAGCTTAAAGCAGACAGAACCGGCCAACGTTACACGTGATGTGGATTTGACAAATTCACATGTAGGCTGAAGTCTGTAATTTGCTACGTGATGAAGCAAAACGTTAAAAATAATAATTCACATCCGGACATAGTTGTAAATGTACAACCTGTGGAAGCTGTAATTAGTGTGGCGTCACACCTCTCATGTGACAGCTCTGACTTACTTATTATATATTTATGTATTTAATACTGTGTGTGTGCATGTATATATACACATACATACACACATACTATATTGTATTATAGACAGAATATTAAATATATATTGTATTATATATAAAATATTGTATTAAATTCATAAATATATAAATTATTGTCTCACACACACACACACACACCAATACATATATAGTATATTGTATTATATACATAAATATATTGTCACACACACACACAATAATAACATTATATATATATATATATATATATATATATATATATATATATATATATATATATATATATATATATATATATATATATACACACACACACACACACACACATACATATACATACACACACACACACATACATACACACACACCTTGATTTTGTCGTCATACAGCTTCTCTTTCTGCACCAGCTGGGTCTCCATCCTCTGGGCCGTCGTCTGGGCGTCCCTCAGGTTGTCCTCCAGCTCCTGCAGAGTTCAATAACAAATATAACTACAAATATAACTGCATCCAACGCGATGAACGTTCATTCAAATCAACGCCGCCAATGCCTCACATTAATGTGAATCATGCTGGGTAAGCACAAACACACACACACAATCACAGTAACGATTCATGGAACCTAAAACCCTGCATTTACATGACGGCACAAATCCACTGAAAAATTGTTTCCACTCCAACATCAAGTGCATTCAAATCGAAAAGAAATGAAGAAACTTGCAGTGAAAAGATGGAAATCCATAAGTCGACTGGAGCGGTGCCTGCTCATGCTGACGGCGGTAAAATTGGTGCGTACGTTAGAATCTATTGATGTGATGACACCGGGAGACGAGGAGCCACTTGTGGAGGCTCGGCTAGCAAAGAGCTCTTCACAGAAATGTGTGTGTGCTCAGATAACTGATGAGGAATAGATTGGGAGAGGGCGGGACGAACGGGAGGGGTGGAATTAGGGGTTGAATGGGTCAAAGTATTAGCGAGCCTTATCTGCACTTCTCTCACCAGGATCTTTTCAGCCATCTGCTGGATCTGCTGGGATTTGGTCTGGATGTCATCCTTCAGCTTATTCTCCCGCCGCTCGACCATCTCCAGCCTCTTCACCTGGTTCTCCAGGGTCTTCCTGCCCTCCTGCTTGCACACCAAAAAAAAGAAAAAGCATAGAATAAAATAAGACTGATCACACAGCATGGTTAGCGTAGTGGTGAACCACAGGAAACAGCATTTAACCCTAGAACACCAACGTTAAAAACAGTCACACCATCACTAACGTCGGTATATTTCACCCGATATAATGTACCTGATCAAATATATTAAAATAAAACAATACAAGGCAAATTGAAGTACTCTTACCCTGAAAAAAGGCTCAAAATCGGGTGAACAATTAGGGAATCGTCAATAAAACATGATTACAAATATAAATAATGGAGCTATGAACTTGTTCTTTGGTCCACATGTTCCTGGGACATGTTAGCCTTATTCCGTGAAAGAAAAGTCTCCTTCAATGTTAAAACCCATCCGGAATTTTTTTACCCTCTATCACTAACGTCAGGTGAAAATCACCTGAACACGTGAAGGTTGAAAAAAACAAACAGGGATTGGCGCAGAAAGATACGCCCACCTTAAATAAGACAGACACACCTACTTTCAAAAAGACACACACACACACACACACACACACACACACACACACACACACACACACACACACACACCCGTCCAATAAGACACGCCTACCTTCAATAAGATACGTCTACCTTCAATTAGACACGCCTACCTTCACCAAGACACGCCTAAGTTCACCAAGACACGCCTACCTTCAATTAGACACGCCTACCTTTACCAAGACACGCCCACCTTTACCAAGACAGGCGCACGCCTTCACTTAGACACGCCCACATCCACTTAGACACGCCCACCTCCACTTAGACAGACACACCTACTTTCAATAAGACAGACACATCTCCAATTAGACACGCCCACCTTCAATTAGACACGCCCGCCTTCAATTAGACACGCCCGCCTTCAATTAGACACGCCTTCAATCGCCTACCTTCAATTAGACACGCCCACCTTCAATTAGACAGACACACCTAGTTTCAATAAGACAGACACACACCTCCAATAAGACACGCCCACCTTCAATTAGACAGACACACCTAGTTTCAATAAGACAGACACACACCTCCAATAAGACACGCCCACCTTCAATTAGACAGACACACCTTCAATTAGACAGACACACCTTCAACTAGACAGACACACCTAGTTTCAATAAGACAGACACACACCTCCAATAAGACACGCCCACCTTCAATTAGACAGACACACCTTCAGTTAGACAGACACACCTTCAATTAGACAGACACACCTAGTTTCAATAAGACAGACACACCTAGTTTCAATAAGACAGACACACACCTCCAATAAGACACGCCTACCTTCAATTAGACACGCCCACCTTCAATTAGACAGACACACCTAGTTTCAATAAGACAGATACACACCTCCAATAAGACACGCCTACCTTCAATTAGACACGCCCACCTTCAATTAGACACGCCTACCTTCAATTAGACACGCCTACCTTCAATAAGACACACCGACCTTCAATAACGTCGGTGAGCAGCATGAAGCGACACAAAGACTCACACAACTCAGACAAAAGCAACACAATGAAAATAACAAAACCACAATCGCTCGGGTGAAGATGTTAGTGTTCTGGTGTTAACAAACACAACCAGTATGATGTCAACACATTGGCAGGCTTCAGGATTGCGGGTGTACTCCGGTACCTCCGTTTCTCTCAGGCGGCGTTTCAAAGTGTCGCTGGAGTCGTTTTTTCCTCTCAGGCGCTCCAGGTCTCGTTCCAGCCGCTCTTTCGCCTGCCGGACATTCTGCAGCAGCTCGGTGGCTTCTGTGCTCGCCTTCACTGCCTGGGGAGGTCAGGAGGTCAAAGGCCGTTAGTGGAGCCCAAGACAAATCGCTCGATATGCTTCGGCAGCTCCGACCCACTGAGACATAAAGAAATGACTCCTCGGCGGAATAAACGGAGAACTACAGCAGGCTGCAGGAATGGGGAAAAAATGCTAAATTCAGGAAATATTTATTCTCTGTATTGATCGGCCTTTCAGAGTTTTAGGAGAGGATTGAATCACTTTGTTTGAAGAGCAAATGATCTTTGACTTCCATTTGAATAAATGTTTTCTGATGACATAATAAGAATGACTTTACCTTGGACAGTTTGTCCTGCAGCTCCTGGATTTTCACCTGCTGCTCAGCGTTGGTCTGAAGATACAAAGCACAGTCTCTCTTATGGTAACCGCAGCCATCGGCATGAAGACCAATCTGAAAGGCCAAAATTGTTACCTTCTCTAGTTTGGAGAGAAGCTCCTCCACGTCGGCTTTGCCCTGCTCTTTAGCCTGAAACACAAGACGGCAAATAGAGCAGACCGATCCAAAAAATTACAATCCATCCACTAAATTTGCTCCTGAAGAGCTTCCAGGCCAAGAGAAAGATATATGAAATCACATTTTTAAGAAGCACAATAGTGTAGCATCAAATGTAATGCATTTTACTAAAATTATATTTGGCATTCGAGTCCATCAGTCTGTGTTCTGTGTCTTTATATTCAATAATGCGGCATTGATGGCATCACTTGTTATCAGACTTTGCAGATATGTGCTCGGCTCCTATGAGCTTCGACTCCAGCGATTGTCTACAATCCTAAAATAAATTAATTACAAAAACCAGCTTTTATTCTGCATTTTCCTCATAATGGAGTGTAGTATAATGCACAGTTGCGGCCCTTTTTATAGTTTCATATAGAATATTAATCAATTATCTCGCTGGTTTTTGATGTTTGTAGAGAACACAATGTTGGAGCTTTTTTAAGCGGAGAAACAAACAATAATGTGTACTTTAGATTTGTTTCACAACGGTTTGAAGACACGATTTCTTGCGTGTTTCACAGACAAAAGTGACTTGATGCACATTTGCGTCACATGACTGTGTAAGCATCCCCGGTGCAAACGTACCTTCTGGATCCTCTGCTGGTATTCCACAGCTTTCCTCTTGAGCTCCTCACTCGTTTGCCTGGAGTCTCGGAGTTCAGATTCGTAGAGGTCGCTGCGGCGCCGGGCGGCGGACAGGTCCTCCTCCAGCTGCCGGATGGTGACCTGCATCTCCTCCAGCTGAGCATGGTACTCCTGAGGGCACACGGCACACAGGGCTCATCAACCAGGACAAGAAACCAGCTTCCAGACACTGACTCATGTACATGTGAGGTCAGGTTTCATCAAGTTCAGCACCACTATCCTCCATCATCTTACATAGGGCTGGGCGGTATGGCCAAAACTTCATATTACGGTATTTAGTATTTTTTTCCGAGTAAAAACAGTCATTCATTGACGCCGAAAAGGACCGCAGCCCAACTGAACAGCTGTTAGAGTGGGGAGCAGCTGTTTGTACATAGAGGGTGCTAGGAAGCTAAACATGGAGGGACTTAGGACCCAGGGGAACTCTGCCGCAGGCAGAGACAAACCGGAAGGGTCCGTCTCTTCCTGCGGCGGAGTTTCTGTGATAGTGGGCGAGCTTTACCCAGCATGCAGTTCGGCGGTGTAATTTTATAAATGTACAATTATTAGTGTTACAAATTGTTTATGTGTCACAAACGGTTGTGTCGTGATGTAAATTCACACCGTACGGTATATCTTACAGTATATCTTTTATATAAACACACGTTTATTATTGAACTGAACAGCTGCTCAAATTACCCCGATAATTCATACTTTGAAACTTGCCCAAGGAGTTCAGGCTGTGATGATCACACTCTTTCTGTTCATGCTGGAGACAAGTCACTGTTGTCATCCAAGTGAGAATATTTTTTTTTTTTTTTACATATTTTTTCTTTTCTCAATAAAGGAAATCTGATTAGTTTGAAAATATCTGACTAAGACATAAGGGAACAAGATTGCACAACTTTTTCAGTTTTAGGCTATGGCATTGCAGGGGGGTTCTTAATTAAATACATTTGCTGGTGTATTTATACTTTTAAAAAAGCAGGTTTCGTAATGTTTAAGGTACAACAGCAGCCTGAACGGGGAACTAAGCTCTTAGCAAGGGCAACCATTGCTGCAATGCTCTCCAGACAAAGACGTACTTCCCAGATCTGCTGACACGGGTTCTTTGTGCAGTGATCTATAGAAACTGCAGTGCACAACAGCAACGACTGTTTATCACCAAAAGTCTAGGATTACCACTTTAAAGCTGCAGTTGGCAACTTTGCACTAGAGAGCCTAAACGTGAAAAAAATAACTGCTTATGTCGATAAAAACGTCTGCAGAGACAACGTGTTTTACTGATGTTGGTAAACTCTTCTTCAATTTCTCACTTGTGCACCAACATGTTCCAGCATGAAGAGATGGAGACAAAACTCTAGTTGGTTCCATCCGGCTACTCGATCGAGTCTCGATCCATAAAGGACATGTTCTGATTTCATTCAGTGTTTTTTTCTGTACAAAATATTGCTATATAAATTAAATGCATAATTATTATTATAAAAGAAAAAAAGAAGAAAAAGAAACATGCACTTTATTGATCCCCTTGGGGAAATTCTTCTCTGCATTTGACCCATCCCTGGATGGGGGGCGGTGGGCAGCCCTGTGGGGCGCCCGGGGAGCAGGTAAGGGTTGGGTGTCTTGCTCAGGGACACTTCGACATGTGAGCTATGGGGGACTGGGCATCGAGCCGGCTACCTTGTGGTTGCGGGACGGCCACTCATCCCCGTGAGCTACAGCCGCCCTATTTTTTTTTAATAGTGGGAATTGTTTGCCTTTAGTAAAATAAACGTGTGTTGTTTCTGCATAAACACATTATAATGCATTATAAATGCATTATAATAAATTATAATGCATTATAAAAACATAACTATAGCAATTACAAGAGACCATGCTGCAACATCTCAGTGAGTAAACCAGCAATGAGATAATGTGTTATGCTTATTGTTACAAAGCATTATAACATTAATGAGCGCTTATAACTATACAGGTCTGGAAGCAAGTTATAAGATAGTGCCAATTCATCATTACACTTACATTCCGTGCACTTTTTTTTTTTACTTTAATTTTATATTCTACTGTAGTTTTAATTGTAAATATTCATGCTCCCCGTTATTTCCCTCTGTTTATTGTTAAATGTTTATTGTTAAATGTCATGCAGCTCCTGCCAGGACAAATTCTGTGTATGTGAAAACATACATGGCAATAAATGGTTCTGATTCTGATAAGATATAACTAATAATGGATAATAAGTATGGTTACAATGCATTATAGAAATGGGCCTCATAAAAAGGGTCACCTTACATTGTATTTAGTCTTTTAACGCGTCATCCTAGGTGCTACTAGGTGTCATTCCCCTGGGAGGAGGGTGGGCGAACCACTTGAGTAATGATCAAAGTCTCCCACACCTCTGTGCCGTCTGCGGGGACGACCTTTCTGAGCGCGGAGGACAAGGGAGTCCTCCAGGGGAAGCCCTGCCGGTGCAACGCGGACACGCTGAGCGGAGCTAATCTCCCCGCTGCTCCTTTATCAGCCATGTAGCACAAAGTAGAAGAATCTCCTCAAATACCACGACGGCTTAGTGGATGAAGTACGGGGGCATTTCTCCTTTTTCACGGCACGTTCCTAAGTATAAATACCGTGAAGGGTCAATAAAGAAAAATCTGCACCACATCGTTAGCGCGATGAGAGGAAGGAGGAGGAGGAGGAGAACGAGGTTCGCTTGAATGAGAGAATTTACATACTTGCTCTTTAATTTCCTGCAGCTTGTTGCTCTGCTCGCGGATGTCGTGCAGCAGCTGCAGGGCCTTGTCATCCTCTCTGGAGACTTCCACACGGGCCTCCTCCAGGCTGCGCTTCAGGCTCTGCAAACACACAAACACACAAGCACACGCTAATGGCTGCTGCTGGTTCAAATCAATACTGATAGTCGAGGCGTTGAGGACAGGCGACACACAGCTTGTGTTCCAGCATCGTTACGGTTAAACATTTCTAGGGTTCAGACACATCCTGACCAGTGGATTTCATGACTTTTCCATGACTTTAAACCAAATGTCCATGACAAACATTTAGTGAAGTCTGGGTGTAAACAGTAAAAAGTGAGTAAATGTAGTATTTAAACTAACAATGAGAATACAAAGCATACAGTAAACCTTAAATGACACAAATGAATGAGACAATAGTTTGATTAAAAGAATAAACATTTATATAGATGCCTGTATGTATGCCTGCTTATATTTTGAGTCTTTCTTTTAAAAGCATATTCATTATGTCAAACTCAGCGTAAATGAACGACATGAACACATGAATATAACACGTTTACATGACTTTTACTAAACTTTTGGGGTTTTATGTTTTTCAAGGATTTTTCCAGGTCTGGAAATAACCATTTTAAAACTCCATGACTTTTCCAGGTTTTCCATGACCGTGAGAACCCTGCATTTCTCACACACAGACACGTTGTTGTTGTTGTTGTTGTTGTTGTTGTTGTTGTGACTCACGCTGCACTCGGTGATGTAGGTGGCGAGGTCTTGCTCCAGAACGGTCCTCTGAGTCTCGGATGCTTTGAGCTCCACATCCTTCTGCTGGAGCACTGACTCCAGGTCAGTCATTTTACGCTGGAACCTGGAGATCTCTTGCTCCATCTGCAGCCACCAGAGAACGGCACAATTATCAGTTCCACTGCAACGCAACAGAAGGTCGACAACGCACGGCTGTTTTTAAACGTTAATTGTCTGTATTAAAGTTAAAGCAGAATCGTACAGCTACTTAAAGGTTATTAAAATCAGTGAGAAAGGTTATTCAACGATAGATTTTGATGATAATTGAAATATTTCACAGCCTGCCCAAACGGTAGTTGTAACGCTGTGCACACAACATGATTAACTTGGCTAATTACAGCAGCACCAGAAGCCTGTTGATCTGTTTGAAGACAGTCAGCCAGAATAAACACAGAACGTCTGCTAATTAAACCCACGACCGAATGTTTTCTTGCTCAAAAACAAAAGTGACACAATATGGAAATACTAAAAATACAATGTCATAGTTTCCAGTCCGCCCACAGTGGTCTCACTCATCAGCTCCGTCATGCCGGGTGAAGCTGCTCTCGTGTTGGAATATAAGAATGATTTGTTTGTCACGAAACGTGAATAAAAGCATGAAAAGAAACGGCTTACAGAACCCTCACCTTGTGACATTTGTCTTGAGTTTCTTGTAATTCTCTGCTTTTAAGATGCAGTTTCTTTTCCATAGAGTTGGTCTTAGCAGGAGAGTTGAGGCCTGCAGACGCTGACCTGTAAACAACAACAACAGCAGCAGCACATGTTCTTCAGTTCTATTTATGCCAAACACAAACACTACCTGCCTCATCAACACAAGCACCGTGCCCATGTGGTGCGCGGCTCGATCTACTTCATTTTACAAATACAAACAAATTAACATTTTTGTAAGCATACAGAGATGTAATTCATCAAAAACATGTGTCTATTGCAGGTGTGTAAACTCATTTAGTAAAATCACAGCATAATAACGCATACATAATGACAATATTTCTCTATGTTTAAATCATTTTCAAAGGTTTTTGGATGATAAACCCTATTTAAAAAGGTCCTTCTACAATAAACTAGAAACATAAAGGCCCAAAATCAGCCCACTGTTTACCTGCCTGGGCTCTCCTCTGCAGATTCCCTCACTTTGTGACGCCACTTTCATGACGTCATCCATTTTTAACGACTTGCAACACAATGCCTCGCGGTGCAAAATACAGTGAAATGTCGCCAAAGTCTCATCAACAGATGAATACAAATGACTTTACTTTATGCTTCTTTTGGCTCCAAATCTGCTGAAAGATCGGAAAACCAATCCGTCACAGTATTCCTCGTTAGGCAAATGTTGGCTTTTTAAAAAGAAAAGAAGAGCTGGACCCCCTGGTGGGCCGGATGTTTGACACTCCTGGCCTATTGTGTCAGAAAGTAGGGAATAATGGTTGATGGACCCGTCCTAGTATCACCGTTTTTAGTCTTCCGACCACTCAAAGCTCCTTCATTCACCCATTCACACACTGAAGGGAGGGGCTAAGGTTCCACCTGCCCATCATGTAACTAACATTCACACGTTCACACACCGTAGGCGCAGCTACAGGAGAAATTTGGGGTTAAGTGTCTTGCCCAAGGACGCATCGACATGAAGGACGACCCTGCTCACATGGTTCATACACATTTTGACCTATGGATTTCCATGACTTTTCTAGGTATGAACCCTCTGCTCACCACTGAGCCACAGTCGGCGGAATAATTAAAATATCTCCGATTCTCAAGTCGTATCACATCCGCTACGCAGAAAGAGGATAGCTGAGCGACAGCAGCATCGTCACTCGATGACGCTGCTGACAACGCAAACACCCACATGTTGTCCATGAGCAACAGGCGGTTTCCTTTATAGGAAAAGTACTCAAAGAAAAATTAATATCTCTTCATAACAATAAACCTATTGACAACAATAACATTGAACTGCAAAAGGAAGAAAAAAGCACCTTGGTTCATTCAGGACAAAACAGCCGTAGACCTGAATGCTGGCTGTTTGCCTGAATAATGTGACGCGGGATTTGTGCTCTGGCTTTGGGTTGATCGACACAGAGCTCTGGAGAGTCCAAAGCACTCACTTCTGTTGCTCATGGAGAAGATGTCCGGGTTCGTTTCCATTCTTTGGGAATAATTTAGAGCACAGAGTCGATTTCTCTTGACCAGAGAAATGAGAAAATTCCTCCCTGAATAGAAGTCTTCTAGATAAATGAATGGGTCATGAATGCAGCAGAGGATTTTAACAAAGTTGACTCAGACTGAGTCACAGTGTTAAAAATAATCATGAAAGCAAGCACTGCTCCCTTCGCCTCTCTACATCGAGAAACATCTCTCTCTCTCTCACACACACACACACACACACACACACACACACACACACACACACACACACACACACACACACACACACGAGAGTATATACAGAACCCCCTCAAACAGCCCTTTTCAGAGGAATCCAGATTAAACGAGAAGGCGTTCCAGCAAGCTGAATCTACTGCCAATTAAAAATTGATGCTAGACATCAAAATTCATAAAGTTCTCTCGTGCTTAGTCGAGTCGTTTCGGGGGGCTACTGTTCAGATAATATGGCAATTTAAACGTCCTCAGCTGGGGGTTTTCTGCACGTTGTTTTATTTTATTATTGATCTGTTCTGATTATAACTCTGAGTACGGAGGAAGGATGGAGGTTTTCTTCCCTTCCAACTGTTTTGGCACGCTTCTTGTTATGCATGCTTTGCTTTAACATTGAAAATTGGAGCAAATATCAATAATGTTTCCAAGGAAGCAAAGGTAATATTTACCGCCGTAAACGTCATGTTGGCAAAATAGGAAAAGCATGCTTTTACGAGAGAGAAATGCCAGGCCGCTCTTTTCCGAGCAGAGGGATGTGGTGGTTGTCATGTCTCTCACTGAGTAGCCAGTAACTGCATTATTGAACAGAATCAAAAGGGAGACAAGGACTCAGGAAAAAGTATCCAAGTAAAAAGGCTTGACGCATCAATCACGAACACTAAAGTAATACGACGCATACATTAACGCATTAAGTAGGGTTTCAGACGGACGCCATTTAACACGAAACCTACCACAAACCTGGAGAAAATGGAAAATTACCACTTATTGTAATTGAATTGTGTTCTTTAACTAAACTAATAAACACATGAAACAATGTTGAACACATTAACTAAACCATCACACTGCAGATGCATGCAAAACTGGTGACCACAGTCTTTTATTTGGATGTCCAATCAGTGTAGATGGTAAACGTAGTCGATTGAAGCAATAAATCCCCCAGTGCATGTAGCCGGGGAACGACGCAATGCATCCTGGGACATGAAGGTCCAGCCGGCACGGCTCTACGAGGGAGAACTTTGCTTTCTCCGTCAAAAGCACGGAGGAATGTATTGCTTTATTGACTAGAATACAGTTTGCTCCAGCTCGTTCTGCTCCAAAGATATCTGTAATAATCTGACTTTTTTAATTTTCCATCTTAGATGTGACCGGCTAATGAAACTAGACTATATATTATTGCATGTGTCCTTATCAAGTGTGTTTTTTTAGCTGTGCAAACACATATTTGCCGGCATTCCACACTGACAATGTGTGAAATCACATGTAGTAAAGCACGAAATGTGACAATTATTACAACAAGAATTAATCTGCTGTGGTACAAAAAATGGGCTCATACATTGTCACAACAATGTCCCATTTTGTTTTTGTTTCTCGAGGGGACATGTTGGTCTGATGGTGACACGAGAGGACATTTAAAAACACAAGGAGCCGTCCTCCAAAGACCACGAATGTCCCGCCGCAGATTTATTCAAAATTGTGTCGTTAGATTGTGAGATTCCATGACGAGGGAGAATTCTGCCCAGATGATGGCACTGAAAGTCAGTTGAATAATTAGGGATCATCCTCTGGGGACTATGAATATCCACACCATGACCATCTGGCAGTAACCATGCATGGCAATCTGGTCATTAGTTGAACTGTTGAATGACCATCTGACCCCAAAACACAAAGATATCCTCAAAGCTTGTGAAATACATGTATATCATTTCCAAAAAGCCACACAACTGTTCCCTCAACAAAAAGGCAGGTGTTTATAAGCCTGCATTAAAGCCACCTTTCAAACACTGAACCACAGATATGAGGCAAGCTGTTAAGGGGATTTTATTGTTGAGTTTGACTAATGAGGAAGTTCACACAGAACGGAAAAAAAAACAGACTATTAGGAACCCCGAAAATGCATGATTAGCAATCCATTATGCCCGACTCTGGGTTAATTTCTCTTTCCGTTTTGGCATTGTAAAGAAGAATGTGTGCACATGCACATGCACACATTTGACTCATTCTATGAGCTCCTCTTAATCAAGTGCAGCAAAGGAAATGACTGGCTTCAGTTAAAACCCATGAGCAGATGACTGATGGTGAAACAGCAAGGGACAGAGACATTAGGAGAGGGAGAAAATAAGAGGAGGCGATGAGACGGGTAAAGATGGGGGTGGGGACCGGGGAGAAGAGAAAAAACACATCACGGTAGTAACCATAGAAATAGATTCTCTCCCACAATCTGAGCTCTCGTCCCTTTCCCTGTCTAATCTGCTCACGCTTTCTCTTCCCTTTCTGCTGCCGCTGTCATGATCTGCAGTCTCCAGGAGCGTTAACCTGCGAGAGCGCTGCCACGGGGCGACAGAAGAGAAACCCATCCCCTTTCATTATTATCAGAGGTTAAGAAGCCAAAGCACCATCAGGGGTGACTACAGTCCCAACGCTATGAAAGTCAGAAGCCTCAATATGCTGCACGGTAACAGAAAGCACAATAACAGCAGCAGCGGGTGGGAGTGCATGTCTGGGGTTCCACCTCTCAGCAAAACCTTATTGACACACTCAGCCGCATACCAATCAGCGCCAATGGCCGGATAACGCCAGCTCACATCCTCCGGTCTGTCCATTTCATCCATCGATGCACAGAAGCAGGACCCTCCCTCGCTCCTCGGCTGACAAAAAACCCATTGTGGCCCCAACGGGCGTAACACTAATGACGGGGACACAACACCAACTACACTAGCGCACCTGAAACGAGGCTACCTGGTCTATGTAATGAGGCTCACCTCAGAACCGCAGCTCAAAAGGTAGCATGGGGGTGTTTAAGCAACAAAGGTGTGTGAGAGAGGTGTCTGCAGGAGGACTAGAGGAACAAGAGGGGTCGTGTTTGTAAAGAAAGAAACAATGCAGAGTAAACAGGTAGCACTTACTCAGTTTTGGCCAATGTTGTCAACGCTCTGCTGAAGAACCATCCTAGAAAGGGGAGATCCTGGCCCTGGAATCCCGCTGGCAGAGCTCCTCGCTGGGCTGCCGAGGCTGGCCGGGGGGCTGCCTGCTCCGGCTCCTCAAAATTAGAGGTGTCATCTTCAGCGTGCAACGCAGGAACGAAAGGCGGGAGAACTGCAGGAGAAAAGGATGTGAGTGAGAGAGGGCAAGGGAGGAAAGAAAAAAAAAATGTAAAAGAAAAAGAAGCGGCGACGGAGAAAGTAGCAAAATAAATAAATGTACAAAATAAAAAAACACAACAAGGAGAAAGGGGAGAGAAAGGAAGGGAGGAGGAACGGAGCGGTGGGAACCTAGAGTGCGGTAAGTCGCGCGTTGATGCACATGCTGCCTCTCTGTCTGTCTGTCCCTCCTTCTCTCCCTCCCTCCCTCCCTCCCTCCTTCTCTCCCTCCCTCCCTCCATCCTTCTCTCTCTCTCTCATACACACATGCTCACTCGCTCTCCCTCACTGCAGCAGAGCAAGCTAATCAGCTGGAGCCAAAGCAGAAGCAAAAAGCTCTGTCTGCGTCCAATTAACAATAAACCAAGAACATATTTTGATGCAATGCAACATACAATAAATTATATTTTTAAATATTTGCATTTGATATTTATTACTCAAATTTATCACGACAATAATACAAATCGAACACATCTTCTCTTCAACGCACAAGCAGCTCCTGCACTGTATCACAGTCTGCTGATAACCAGGAGGGTTTAGAACAAACAACTAGTCATTAATATTCAGTGTTGATAGGAATATTAGAGCTGGAAAACAGCTCAGAGGAAAGGACCGGCATAGTAATGTTTGATAATCGCTCCAGAATCACAAACAGGAGGTTTTATTCATCCCGAGACACGAGGCGTTCTTCTGCAAAGCAAAATAAACACTCGTCGCCGATGCAGCTACACGTGCGTGTGTGTGTGTGTGTGTGTGTGTGTGTGTGTGTGTGTGTGTGGATGACAGAACCACCGATCTGTCCATTGATGAGAACGTTATGGGCGTGTTCTCCCAAAGCTGCTCAGGTGAAAATGTCAAACTGTCATTTGGTGCAGTCTCAGATTTGGTGGCAACAAGAACCAACCAACCAACACACACACACACACACACACACACACACACACACACATACATTTCTACCACACAGTGGTGGTGCTAGCGTAAAAACATTGTGCTGCGTCTGTTGAGAAGCAGATGAGTTGCAGATCTTTACCGTCTGCCTTCCTAAGAGCTGGCCTGCTGCCAACGTTACACACAATCTCATTATTTTACTACAACACTGGCAACGCAGTGGTTGTTTGTTGTCTATGTGCAACCACACACACACACACACACAATGCACTGTGTTTAATAAACAACATTCACATTTGACAACCTGTAATATATCACCCGTCCAGCAGCGGGATGACGTGTCATTTCAAGCTAAATTGAGCATCGTCACTGAGAACAGCGTCTCCGAGTGAGAGGGATCTCCTCACCTTGTCTTAAGTGGTTCCAGTCGACGCTGGAGAAGAAGGAGTGGCAGCGGAGTCCCTGGAAGCCCAGCCGCTCTCCGGCTCCGCAGAGTAAGCTCTGCAGCAGGTCCACAAAGTGCTTACTGGCCCGCGGCTCCTCCGGAAACTTAAGGAAACGCTGGAGGCCAAAACATGGACGAGAATTTATTACGCGATGCCGAGACTGATCAGGTATATTTCAGGTATATCTTCCTTAAAGTAAACTGGCCTTGGTGAGTAGACAGCAGACCAGTACAGGTCAGATACAACCAGGGACCACTGTCAGTACCAGTCGAGATCAGGGTTCATAACATTGTGACCAATTTCCATGACTTTAAACCAGATTTCCATTACAAACATTTAGTGAAATCTGGGTGTAAACAGTAAAAAGTGAGTAAATGTAGTTTTTTTTTAAACTAACAATGAGAACACAAAGCATACAGTAAACCTTAAATGACTCAAATGAATGAGACAATAGTTTGATTAAAAGAATAAACATTTATATAGATGCCTGTATGTATGCCTGCTTATATTTTTAACGTCTTTCTTTTAAAAGCATATTCAATATTTCAAACTCAGCGTAAATGAACGACATGAACGCATGAATATAACACATTTCCCATTTATTTTTCCAGGCCTGGAAATAACCCTTTTAAACTTCCATGACTTTTCCAGGTTTTTGTAAGAACCCTGCGAGATGCACCTGGAAGTTCCGGATGTTGTGCACCGTCTTGGTGGCAGTAGCACCAGTGAAAGGCGACCGGGCGTAGATCATCTCGTAGGCCATGACCCCGAGGGACCACCAGTCGCACTCGACCCCGTAGGTGCTGCGAGAGTCCCCCTTCATGGCTGCCAGGACCTCGGGGGACAGGAAGTCCTGGGTCTCGACGGGCACCGTGGGAACCGACACCTGGAAAACGCATCAATGAGAAACGATGACGTCACCGCCGAGCATCCTGGAGTCGAGGCACGGAGCGAACTCTGTGATCTTCTTACTGTTTTGTTCGCCGTCAGCCTGGCAGCGGATCCAAAGTCTGCCAGCTTAATGTGACCGGTCCGGTCGATGAGAACGTTTTCCGGTTTGACGTCTCTGCAAGCGGATTGTTTAAAAAAGGGATTTTGATGCTGTAATACGTCTACCGCTCTGATGATAATTGAATACATTTGTGAACTGCAGCAATGCGTTTGTGTTACGTAACATCCCACTGAGTGCTCCGGGTTAAATGACAATGCTAAATGTCTCATGTTGTGCATTTGGCCTTCCGTTGAAAACAAAAAGGCAGACAAAGACTGACATTTAGGGTCTACGGCCACGGGGATTCCTCAAGGCCTCTTCGTCAATGAGAGGGTGAATCCAGTGGAGTCTCACCTGTGCACGTATCCCAGCTGGTGGACGGCGTGAACGGCCTCGACCAGCTCGGCCAAATAGAACTGAGCCATGGGCTCGTCAAACTGATCCTCGTATCGGCTTCGCAGGGACATCAGGTCTCCGCCTGGCAAGAACTCCATTGCCTGGAGACACATGTGTATGCAGTCAGTAACTGGCAGTATAAAGCTATGGCTGGGACTTTCCATTGGAATGAACGCAGGTTTGAATGTGATTAAAATGAACAGGTATCACACACACTGTGAATCATTTATGAATGCCTAACACACAGGTCTATATTTAGAAAGGAAAACAAGGCAACAAGTGTCGGCCGCATGTGTTTGAGCATCAAAGCTCCATTTCAGCTCCAGTTCATAGGACGGTTCTCTTCATTATGGATTCAGTTACGTAACACTGAATACTATCGCAGATATATTGGTGATGCTGCAGTCAAAAAGAATTGGTCCTCAACCGCTAAAAATACAGCAATAATAAACGTCAACATCCTTGTGTTTCTGTGATCACGGGACGTAAATGCCACAACAAAATAATATATAAATCAAGCATCTTTTGTTTGGAAACACAGGTCCACCCGGGTCATGTTCCTGCCGTCTGCAGCCCGAGATGAAAGGGTGAAAGGCTGATTGGAGCTATATATGGAGGCGGCCGCGCCGCCACAACAAGCGAGAGCCTCTGCTGCATGAATGGCCGGCGAGTCTGAATGAACGGGGAGCATTCTCCAGTGTTGCCTAGCAACAGGGAGACGGGGTGCCTCTCTTGACACACGGATAAAGATGGATGCTTTGTATTTTTCTCCATGCTCGGTGAGGGAGCAGGGAGAGACAAAAGGGGGGAGTGAAAAGAGGAGGAGGAAGAACAGAGACACGCACATGAAGGAAGGTGTAAGGAGGAGAGGGCGAGAGACGGGGAAAGGAAAAGGCAGCTGACATCACGAGGCTCGACAGGAAAGGCTTTTTCCTGAAGGGCTATCAGAGGAATATATAGATTCTCTGTGAGGTCAACAGCCCTCACGACGCGTACACTGGTCTCTCTGAGGAGAACGTTCACACTGCAGAAGATTAGACTATTAGAAGGACACTAACAATTTGGGAAATATGCCTGGTTACCTCCTTAACTAGAGTCAAGGGAGACGATCATTACTCAATGCATCCACCTTAAGTGCAGAGACTCCGGCGGTGTTTCACGGGAAGCTTCGGGGGAACCCGTCAGCTCAGCTTGAGCGTCGCATTGATCTTCCATTTTTCACAGTTTCTTGAACGTGACGTTGTTCGAATTGTAATTTAGCAGCTAATACATCTACATGACAATAACAGAAAAAAGACTGCAGCACTTCAGAGGCCCTGTCCCGGGTGACTGCTGGACGGACCGGTAATCAGACTGCAGGCCGACATGATGCCACAACACAACCAGGAAGTTGCTGGAAGGTGATTTCAGAGGCTTCAAAGCATTTCTTCGACACACAAGTTGTTCCTTTCAGGGCTCAATTCAGATCCCTTCCTGTTGCAGCTCATGCACTATTCTGACTGATCTTAACTGTTTCCATTAGCTACGTTCTGGAAACCACAGCTGTGAAGGGACTGTTTTTACACGAAAATAGTTTTCCTTTCCACAGCTTTATGTAAAAATAAAAAAGGTGTGTTGTACTCCTGTGCATGAAGCGCATGCAAGAATAAAAAAACAATACACTGAGGTTGTAGAATGAGGGGACTTACACATTTGAGCTCTTTTTGAACGACAAGTATCTATAAAACAATATCAATAACATTGCCAGACACCACCAGAAGGATCAGTGACTCTGCTGCTACGAGGGCTTCAGCTCATACAGATAAATACCATTAAAGATTAACGCAACAACTCAATCTAAATGGTGACATTAAGAACAAGCGCCATCATAATACGCTACTTTCTGTGAATGGAGACCACACGTACAAAATAAGATCATAGATATTAATTGAGTTGCACCCCCGTCTGGTTCAGTTTAGTGCAGAGAGTTCGTTCAGAAAAGACACAACTCTTGAGATAAAACATGGTTGAACGAGGGACCACAGCTTCGGCAGTCCGTATAACTTCAGTACCTTCAGACCTACACGACAACATAAAGGCCCGTTATGAGCCGGGGCATTAAAATGTATAATACACCAAGTACTGCATAGCGTGTGCCATTTGCTTGGCATGTTTATTACCTAATTACTCCCCTTTGGCCTGTGGCAGTTTGCAAAGGACCCTTAAAACATTATTCGGCAGCCTCACCAGGTAGACATGCTCTTTATCCTGGAAGGCGTAGAGAAGCTGGGGGATCCAAGGACTGCTGTTCAGAGCCAAGATCCTGCGCTCCTCCTCGTGAAAACACACCTGAGAAGAATCACAAAGGCCTTCAGCGTAAATATAGTAAACAAATACAACAGCAGTGCTGCACAAATTGTTAATGCGAGAAGTGCATCAATCACATGAACGCCTTCAGGCCTCCATTAAATTAAATGTAAGATGAGTGGCAGGAGACCTTGAATGCACGCCCTTCTTTCCAAGCTTTAATTCATGCAGCAAATGTTTTAAGTGGGCCGTCATTTAGTTGCATTGCTCACTTCAGACCCCTCTCTGTCACCACTCATGTAATATTGAGACTCAGATCTATTCTACTCTTCACATACAGAGAGCACAGCTGTGAGATATTCTGTTATGTGGTTCTCAACTCTACAGCGGCCTCTAGTGGCCTTTTTTCAGACTGCCATTCTGAAAACGAGGCCCAGAAGAGAACTCGTTTACTTTATCATTTTCAACGGCATCTGTATGTACGGCCTATTATCTGGTAAAGCCAAATGATTCATGTTCAAAAAACAAAAACACTTTCTACATTTTACCACTCTTTTACAGCAGTTACTTACATGTTCTTGAGTGCGTAGAGCGGTCTTATCCATGACTTTGAGCGCACACACGTCCCCGGTGGCTTTCTCCCGGACGACTTGGACTTCGCCGAAGCGACCGCGACCCACAACGGCACGCAGCTCGAAGTCCTGAGCGCTCGGCTGCATGGCCCGCAGCTCTGAGACCACTTCAGAAACTGACACACGCACACACACACACACACACACACACACACACACACACACACACACACACACACACACACACACACACACACACACACACACACACACACACACACACACACACACACACACACACACACACAGATGTGTTACCCATCGTTTCTGAGAAATGAAGTGTAACAACTTTTAGCATGTAATCAGAATCAGAATCAGCTTTAATGGCCATGTGTGTTTACACACATACATGGAAGTTGACTCCGGTTTCACTTAACTTAACTCTTTGTACTTATACATAATATACAGTAAACAGGATAAATATATATATATATAAAAGACATTAAAGACAACAGTAGTAGTAAGTGTGGATTGTCGTGATCTCTTTTTAGGATGTCACTTTATACTGTGACTAGAAACACAATGATATGATCAACAACTTTAACTTTTCTGTAGAGACAACTGTAAATATTCATGCTCCCTTTTTATTGTACTTTGTATGTGTAAACATACTTGGCAATAAATGGTCCTGGTTCTGATTCTGAACCACAACAACAGCTAAAAAGCAAGTGATGCAATGCAGACTGCATCAACGTATGCAATTGGAAAACAAAACAATAAATCCTACACATTATGTAAAATGTATGCTTACACTTATTGACAAAGTTTGCCACATGGTGTATCTTCATGAGCTCTGGGGAGATGCACTCTTCGTACAGGAGCAGGAGCGCCTCCAGAAACTCCTCCCGACCCACAGCACAGCCGCCCTGCTGCAGGCTGACCCGGCCCTGGGGTCAACACAACAACACAAACACACAAACAGGAAACGGAAGTCAGCTACTGACAGTCAGGGAGACCGGTTTCATAACACAGTGCAAAGCGTTGGGTGCACAGTTAACGACGTCCATAGCTTCACCTGGAACACCTGGTTGAGTCGCGAGCTGCGGCTGGTGATGGGGTCAGCAGAGGACTGCAGCGTCTGCAGGCCGCCCCGACTCACATATTTGAACTTCATCATGGCGTTGCAACAACGGACGACCTGAAGCGAACGACACGGAAGAACCGATTATTGATGTCAGAGTTCATACACATTCTGACCAATGGATTTCCATGACTTTTCCATGATTTCACAAAATGTTTTAGTTTTGGTCATGGCCAAACCATGACTTTAAACCAAATCTCCAGGATCAAACAATTAGTGAAATCTGGGTGTAAACGTGAAAAAGTGAGTAAATGTAGTATTTAAACTAACAATGAGAATACAAAGCATACAGTAAACCTTAAATGACACAAATGAATGAGACAATAGTTTGATTAAAAGAATAAACATTTATATAGATGCCTGTATGTATGCCTGCTTATATTTTGAGTCTTTCTTTTAAAAGCATATTCATTATTTCAAACTCAGCGTAAATGAACGACATGAACACATGAATATAACACATTTACATGACTTTTACTACACTTTTGGGATTTTATTTTGGAAATGACCATTTTAAAATCCCATGACCGTATGAACCCTGTGAGATGTTTATTTGGAGGGCACATTTTAAACAACAAGGCGATTCAAAGTGACGTCACATAAAAGCATTAAAAACATGGACACATTATGCAAACGAAATAAAAAACAATTAGGAAAACTGGTTAAAGATTAACAACAGTACGTAAAACATTTAAAAAGCTTTAAAAATGTAATAAAAGTTGCAGTACAAGGCACGCCCGTAGAACCAGGCGATAGGAAGCAAGGACACGCCGAGGTAACGATGGCTTCCTTCGTTACCGAGCACGAGCGTTGACGGTTGGTTACGTCTACGGAGACTGAACGGGACACACGGTTACTCACCGGACCGCCATGCAGGTGATATGATGTAGTTTTAATGTACCGACGTGTCGGAGGAGCGCACCGTTTCCCTCAACGTTATTTCCGGTCTACTTTTTTAAATTTTTGCGCGTTTGCCGCCCACCTCTCGAGCCTGCTGAAGGAAGGCGGCGTGTGATTGGACCGCTGAGATCTCCTGGGCGGGTCCTGCTGCTGCTCTCAACCAATGGCTGACGTTTCCTGGGCTTGTCGCTGTTTCAACCTCCAACATGACAAAAGAAAGACTCATGAAGAAGAAGGATGTTTTGTTGTTGTGTGTAATGTACATGAACGGAATATTAATCAACACGATAGACATTAGAATTGGAGAGTAATAATGAAGTTGTTTTGGTAGCTAATTTCGTATTTTTCTATTCTATTTTTTTTAATATATATTGTGCATTTTTGCCGATCTGAAATGCCATGTCTAATTGGTTTTATATGGTTATATTTGTTGGGACACATACCCCACATTTTAAAGCGGTAACCAGTTATTTATAATGTAAAAAAAATAGCCCTTTTGCTTATATACAGGGTTATTTCCAGGCCTGGAAAAGTCCTTGGAAAAAATAAAATCCCAAAAGTTTTGGAAAAGTCATGGAAATTTGTTATATTCATGTGTTCATGTCGTTCATTTACGCTGAGTTTGAAATAATTAATATGCTTTTAAAAGAAAGACGCTTAAAATATAAGCAGGCATACATACAGGCATCTATATAAATGTTTTTTCTTTTAATCAAACTATTGTCTCATTCATTTGTGTCATTTAAGGTTTACTGTATGCTTTGTATTCTCATTGTTAGTTTAAATACTACATTTACTCACTTTTTACTGTTTACACAGAGATTTCACGAAATGTTTGTCCATGGAAATTTGGCTTAAAGTCATGGAAAAGTCATGAAATCCATTGGTCAGACCTGCATGCATCACATACCTGCTGCTTTCACACCATATTAATTTAAATGATCCCTTTTTAAAGCTCAATGAAATGTAACAGATTGTGTGAGCGATAACACAATCATATGTCATATATCACGTACAATTTCACAAGACTCTAAATTAAAATACTTTTCCAGTGTTCATTTATGCAGAATAAATAACGTGCAATGATTTTCAGATAACCAAAACCGGGGCCAAAACCTTTATTTTCAACAGAATGACATGTTTCATTGTGGTCAGTTACAGTTTTTCAAAGCGTCAGGGTCAAATATTCTAGACTAACAGGACTGGGCATGACCAGCTGCCTTCAGCTGCTGGTGTTAAAGTTAGGGTTGAGTTTGGGATTTGGGGTTGGGAGCAGGGTTAGGATTGGGAGTGGGATTGGGAGCGGGGTTAGGAGTTGGGTTGGGAGCAGGAGCGGGAGCGGGATTGGGATTGGGATTGGGAGGTGTAGGTGCAGGAGCAATATAGCACCCTCTCTTGTGCCACTGCATGTCCCGCACACGTCGGACGGACTGGATCTGAGGTGCAGTCGCTCCCCAATCGTTCCAGTGCTTGAAGTCTCCGTGCTCAAACACATACTGGCGCCCTCTGTAGCCTGGGTACATGTATCCCACCCACCTTCAGAGGGGAGAGGAAGAGCAGTGTGTTACATATCCTTAAAAATAAAGACAATGACGTTCATTATTAATAATGTTTAGCACTAGTTGCAGCTTACGTTCCATTGATGACCTTGGCACTGGCCACACGGTCCTGGAAGCCATGAGCCCACAGACTGGGGACGTCGTCGTCAACTATCTCCATCTTTCTGCTTTCAAAGCCCACGTTCTCAAACAGGTGCAGCTTATGGTCCGCGCCGTCCTGGAGAGAGGAAAAGCAGTAGGTTGGAGCATGTTTTATCAGGATGTTGCATCTCACATCACCCTGATGGCACTGACCACTTTCAGAGGCCGGAATGAGCTCAGGCTGTAGCTGCTCAGGCAGTTGGTCCAGGTGCTCCAGCGAGGATACTCTCCTTTCTCCAGCACAAACTGCTCTCCTGCAAAACCTGGACGCTCGAACCCCACCCATCTGAAGGGATGGAACAAATGCATGAACGTATAAATGCACACAGTAACCCTAAACAAGGGCAACAGCTAGACAACAGGATGCATTTGAAACTCGATGAAGCCAAACTGGATCACTCACGGTCCCGACTCCACGATGACCGAGCCAATTCTATGCGTCTTCTCCATCACGTCTTTACATTCAGCGGACAACTCCACCTTCTTCCCGCGAAAGTTCTCAAACTCAAAAACTGCCAACTGCAAGACGGATGGAGAGTTAGATGCATGGGGTTGTGTCTTTTTTAAACACAGATACTCATGTGTGTCACCAGCATGGTGGTTGTTGTTGTTTTTGTTTAGGTACCTTGTATGTGGCTCCGGCCCCTCCTTGGCCCTTCTCTGCAGGCAGCTGGTCTGGGTTCCCTTGCTGGTCTGTCATGTTTGCTTCTACAGAGCACAGCAATTGCATTGTTTAATGCAATAAGTACTGACATCAGATCCATTTGTACTTTCAGGTTACAGATGGTCAGGTTAAAGAGGAACATAGTGTTTACTGCATTAAAACACACTTTAATACAGTTTAAAACATGGACACAGGTACCATGCATCACATCTAAATCTATGAAATCCAATCCAAGACATTTCAACACTTGTCCGTTGCATATGTAAGAACACAAATGAATAACGCACACACAAAATGCAACTTAAGAAGTGTGCATTTGGGTGCAGATAGAAGAGGAGAACGGCCTGTCGGATGATCCTCAGTGTTTACCTGGATGGCTCGTGCTTCAATGCACCATGTACAAGCCCCGCTCTCGTCTTTCCTCTTTCTTTCCTCTCTCTTCTGCCCGTCTCGGTGCGAGGGTGTGCGTGAGTGTGGAGGCCTGGCGAGCGGTCGTTGGAGGCCGGCGGGGGTATTTATGGTTTATTTCTGGCCACAGCAGCAAAAAGCCTGTTGATGCAGCAAGTCTGTCGCACCCATTGTGTCCATCACACTGCTTCTCAATAGGCTTGCCCCTCTGGCCCTGGCACACTGGCACACGCTGCCCGGCTCTGCCCATGCTGCCGTCCGGACTATGATCCTACAGTGGGCACACGCACTGACGGCCAGCCAAGAGAATGAACAGAGATCAGCCTCACTCAGCAGTATTGGCCCCACCCAGATAACTTGCACTCCAGTTTCCTGTCGTCTATTTGTTTCTTTACCGTTCTCTTTATCCAGCGTTCACCAAGTTGCATCCATTCAGGTTGCTTGCGATACATGAGTGAGACTGTGTCGTACATATTTCCAAGCTGTGTCTTAAAACTGAGCAGCGGACATGTGCTGCAGGCGTGCCATCAAAAACACACACACTCGATTGTATTTCATAGAAAAGTTTTAATAAAATTCCCTCAATTTCCTCGTATCATACAGCATGTTGATCTTAAATGATTACAGCAACATTAAAAAAGGCACAGACAACATCAAGAGCAGATTTCTGGGTTAAAGATTTCACAAAACACACTTCCTCAACATTCCCCTCAAAGCTCGTTGTTGATTTTTCTAATCAGCGATTGGGCATTTTCATAAAAACGAGGAAGTGCATCTTCACGTTTGGCGGACCTGGAAAGAGAAGACCGACATTCATGTGCAACACGTGGAAACGCTCCCGTGACCATGTGACTACAGGTGATTATTCTATTGCTTAGCTGGACTGTATGGACAGTCATTTCTTATATATGTCTTTTAAAGTGCATACAAGTTTAGACAATCTGCGAATATAAAGATGCAAAGAGCATTTTGTACAATTTAAACTAAAATACACACAAGGTGCAATCCATTATTTATAGTCAGTATTTTATGTACATATGTGTGAAGGCAGATATCCTGCTGAAGTCAGCACATGATGGACCAACACATTCAAACAATAAGACAAGCCATGGCTTTGCTCTAAATGACGATGAGCAGATACAACATGGACGGCATTAACACATCATAGACTTTGTATTAACACATCATAGACTTGCATTAACACATCATAGACTTGCATTAACACATCATAGTCTTGGCACAAAGCCGTGGCACCACATTTCATGGAGAAGGCAGAGAGGTTCTTGATGGCCTCTCTTTATATCCTCCTGCATATCTCAGTGAAAGTCAAATGAAGGCACTCAAAGATGAAGATGGAGCCGTCTTGGCGAGGCGTCTGTCAGCAGCAGCTGGGATGGATGGATGGATGGATGGATGGATGGATGGATGGATGGATGGATGGATGGATGGATGGATGGATGGATGGATGGATGGATGGGAGCTGAACAGCGATGGCACAGCGTCTCCTTCAGGGAACCAGAGGAAGAAAAGTTTTCAAATCACAGACTACAGGAGGCATCGACTTTACGGAATATCTTTCATCGCATGCCATTGGTTGGATGGGTTTATCTGTACGTACTCTCCACTCCTACGAGTGCATTCATTTTCAGCAAAGTTGGCCCTCAAATCCCTAATCCGTGGAGGTGAGAGCTAAATACTGCTGTCGGTCCCACTGAGCATGTGTTCGCCCACCGGGCCATTTACATCATGACAGGAAAAAGCTTCCCAGAAATATGTCCCACTTCCTGTTTTGGTCTCTGCTGTCAGTATTTTATACAGACACATGACAGCACTGCTATTCAGCCGTCTGGCATTATGACTCACACGCATATTAGTCCTTTTGAATAATGCCTAGAGTATTTCAGGGTATAATCCAAATGACAAAAATTGTCAAAATGTTCTTGCTCGACGCTCTTCTGATCCTTCTAAGTCCAACACACACTACCATTCAAAAGTTTGGGGTCACTTAGAAATGTCCTTATTTTTCAGAGAAAAGCACTGTTTTTTTCAATGAAGATAACATTAAATTAATCAGAAATACACTATACAGTGTTAATGTGGTAAATTAATATTCTAGGAGGAAATGTCTGGTTTTTAATGAAATATCTACATAGGTGTATAGAGGCCATTTCCAGCAGCTATCACTCTGTGTTCTAATGGTACATTGTGTTTGCTCATTGCATAGAAGACTAATGGAGGATTAGTAAACCCTCGTGCAATTATGTTAGCACAACTTAAAACAGTTATGCTGGTGAGAGAAGCTATAAAACTGGCCTTCCTTTGAGCTAGTTGAGTATCTGGAGCATCACATTGAGGGTTCATTATACTCTCAAAATGGCCAGAAAAAGAGAACGTTCATGTGAAACTCTCCATTCTGTTCTTGTTCTTAGAAATGAAGGCTATTCCATGCAGGAATTTGCTAAAAAACTGAAAATGTGTCTGGGTGACCCCAAACTTTTGAACGGTAGTGTAACTCAACATAGTACAAGCAGTGTTTGGGTTATGAACGCTCGAATGTGCTTGTTATTAATATCAGTATCAGAATGATGTTGCTGAAAAAGGAAAGTCACCAAAAAGATGCTTTTCATTCATACACAGTGTGCCCACTGGATCAGATATGTAGGAGAAGATACAACAATGTGTGTTTGACAAACATGGAATTTTGGTAAAATTAGAAAACAGGTTTAGGTGTTTCAAAAATGAGTATATAATGTAAAGAAGACTCCCCAAATAATAATAGGTAGGTTGGCCCAAGTCTATGGCAAGGAAAGAGCAGAACCCTCTTTTCTTTTAAATAAACTTTCTTTTTCAATCAGAATCAGCTTTAAAGGCCATGTGTGTTTACACATACATGGAATTTGACTCCGGTTTGTACTCATACACAATATACAATAAACAAGATAAATATAAAAAAGACATTAAAGACAACAGTAGTCAAAATAGTGCAGATGGAGGTGTCTGATTAAAATGAATGTGTTACGCTGTAGAACCAGTTATCACCTCGTCCACGCCGCTCTGCCTCCGGCTAAGTCTCACTGTCGTACTGACCGAGGCGCTTCCTGGACTTCAGCTCTTTCATCCAGGCGGGAGAGGAGACGGCCCTGACAGAGGAACGATTGCAGCACATGCCAAATTAGAAATCATTGTTTTTCAATATATATTTGGAAGCGTGCTGCCGTGCTCTTCCTCTCACCCTCCTCCGTCCTTGCCGGATAACGGGGGCAACACTCGCGCCGCCCCGGCGAGGTGAGCGGCGGAGCGAGGGGAGCGGGGCAGCTGTGAGGAAGACGAGGAGGAGGCTTCCTCTTTCTGACTCCTCCTCTCTTGCCTTCTCTTCTCTTCTTCTGCTTTGTCTCCTCCCGTTCCCACGCCACTGGTTTTCCTTTTTATTTGAGCCTTGGGGAGAAAAGTTAAGGACACTTTACTCAAATGCCACCCACCGTGAAATAATTAATATGATCTAATAATTAATATATATATATATCATGTTATATACAGGGTTCATACACATCTTGACCAATGACTTTTCCATGACTTTTCCATGACTTTAAACCAAATGTCCATGACAAACATTTAGTGAAATCTGGGTGTAAACAGTAAAAAGTGAGTAAATGTAGTATTTAAACTAACAATGAGAATACAAAGCATACAGTAAACCTTAAATGACTCAAATGAATGAGACAATAGTTTGGTTAAAAGAATAAACATTTATATAGATGCCTGTATGTATGCCTACTTATATTTTGAGCGTCTTTCTTTTAAAAGCATATTAATTATTTCAAACTCAGCGTAAATGAACGACATGAACACATGAATATAACACATTTACATGACTTTTACTAAACTTTGGGGATTTTATTTTTTTCAAGGACTTTTCCAGGCCTGGACATAACCATCTTCCAGGTTTTCCATGACCGTAAGGACCCTGCTCATGTTATATATGATGAAAACTGTGAAACATGCGTATACTTAAG
The DNA here is from genome assembly GCF_910589615.1 of Taurulus bubalis. Classification (NCBI taxonomy): domain Eukaryota; kingdom Metazoa; phylum Chordata; class Actinopteri; order Perciformes; family Cottidae; genus Taurulus; species Taurulus bubalis. Next base: position 27,813,275 of record NC_136593.1, on the reverse strand, counting down.
CTCTCCTTCACTCCTCAAACTCACTATTAAGGCTGCAGGGTTCAAGCCGGGGAACATGGGGATTCTCTGGGAGGTGGGAGGAGGAGCGCAGACTATCTTCGGTTTGGGCTGCTCCTCCTCTGAGTCGGTATCTCTTTGCTTAGAAGAAGCCTCCATTCCATCTAAAAACATGGACATAAAGGTCAGAACATGCAGTAAACCCAGACTGCTTCTAGCCTGGATGTGTGTGGCTGATCCATCTCTGGTTTGTGACGTCACTACGGATGCAGCAGTGACCTGTGGAGTCACAGATCCTCCAGTCGGAGCTTTCCACCAGAGCCAAACCTCCGCGCAGCGAGCGAGGCGGACGCGCTCGGTTTCTCCTCTTCCCCAGATCCGCCTTGGATCTCTGTGCGCTGGTGTCGAGGAGTTTAGTGGAGCTCTGTGTACAGACAGAGGTTTGCAAATGAACAAGCAAATGACATGTAAATGTTTGTGGTGTCGTGTTTGTGTCACCATTCAGGAAAGAATCACCGACCTCGGGGAACGGAGCGTACTCCGGCTCGCTGGGAGAAGCGGCGGCATCAACGTCCGCAGCAGCCTGGTCGGCGACGAGCTTTGGGCTGAAGAGAAACGAGGATATTTAAAATCATGAATGAAACTACAACTAAAAGGGCAAGTTCAGGCGTTCCTGTGTCGCGCTCTTTCAGCCACCAGGGGGCAGCGCTCTGTGCTGATATCACATCATCACATTGTAGTGAGCAGCTACACTTGGTTGGGCTGTCACAGGGTAAATATTCATATTTAAGAAACAGAAATTGCAGAATATTTAAGTTTTGTCATCGCAAAAGTTATTATCGGTTACAATACAGGCTGTGCTGATCAGACTGGAGCTCATTTTAGACCTCCAAACTCAAACTTCCCCTAAAGGTGACTTACTTCAAGACTTCAATGTCAGATCGTTACACAATAGAGCTTCAGGTGTGCTCAGTTTGAATGAAATAAACTCAAAAGAGCCACACCTTTCAACACAGGACACAAGGAAAGACACCTCAACCTGTCCAGTCCTGTCTGTCTCCCATCAGGGGAGAGGAAGGACTCGTCATAGTCACAGTGTGTGTGTGTGTGTGTGTGTGTGTGTGTTGTGTCCTACCTGTCCATTTCAGATGTCTGTTCACGAGCCCCATTGTGCGTGTCTGGCTCATTGTCTATCAAAGCATCAGTGTCCTCTCCATTTATGCCATAACTGTGAACCAGCGCCTGAGACAGAAAGACATGCAATTCAATTGGGAAATCAACCAGAAAACAAACAGATCATCATCAGAACCAGAGAAAGTGATGCATTTGTATTAAACTCAACTGCAGATACCAGTATACTCTCTCTCTCTCTCTCGTTCTGTAAATTTGCACAATAGAACTTCACATTGCGGCGCTGAGGCGGAGAGAGAAACCGGACTGTGTGTTGAGCCAAGATCAGTAAGTACAGAGAGGACGAGCGAGGGAGGACCAGCCAGGCGAGCATCTTTTAATGAGCCGGTCACAGAGGCTGGGCTGTCCTCAATAAACACCCGAGCACTGACACACACACCTACACACTCATGCTGTCACGGCCACATGCTGCTGGAATGCATGGGTACACACACACACACACACACACACACACACACACACGGCCCAAACAAAAGCAACAACTGTGCACTTCCTCGCACACATTCCTTGAAGCTCACTTCACATTTGGTCAAAGGGGCTCATCCCACCTGACGGTGTCACCTGGAGACAAAACAACACCGCCGTCAACACCGCCGATGACGTCACACACACACACACACACACACACACACACACACACACATCTCCTCCTGCAGGGCCTGTTATCTGGCAACATCACAAGAGGCCTCTCAGGGTTTTCCTATGAGCACAGACTGTTTAGATGCAGAGGCAAACAAAGTCGACAGCGGTGCAATCCACCGTGCGTTCATCTGGAGTCTGTCCCACCTTTACGACAGAAGTTGGAAGTTGCTGACAGAAAACGTTCCTTTCATTTCATTCCAGAAAGCTTCTCGTGTTCGTTCCTCATGTCGTGATTGTTTCCTCTTTGGCGGCGGTACGAGTACAGACTGCAACAAGCGTGCATCTCAGAGGACACCTGGTGAATTAAACTCCATTATTTCCTCTCCTTTTCGCTCAGCATACATCAGCTGTGAGGGGATTATTGAGCTCTTAAGCAGCAAAACGCCTCGTGGTGTTCCTGCAGCTCGTGTGAAGAGCTGATCACAGCTGTGTGTGCTGCTACCTGGGGTTGTCACAAGTGGTGAGCGCTGGTGCAGCGTTAAGAGTGATGGAAACCCAACACAGGCACTGTGCTCCTTATTGGACGAGTGTTGTGCAATGATCCACACAGCAGCAGCCTCTCGGTGAGCCGTGAGGAACAGACGTGTTAAAAACTCTAAAGTGCGATGGACCTGCGTCAGTGAGCTCTGCAAGTCAAGACAGAGTGGGCGTTATTATAGTTTACCTACACAACAGTTTTGTCGAGGCTGATGGAATGTGGTGTAGTGGAGAAGATAACATCCACAGACAACACACTCACACACTCACACACTCACACACTGCATATGTCTCAAAAAGCAACTCCTGTATTGCAGATGGCATTGAAGGCTTTTTCATCATTAAGTTTAAATATAATACCTGTGCTTCATCTTGACACCTATTGACAGAACAATATAATCATAAGAAAAATAATACAATATAAATAAACGTGTAGTGGGGTTTAGTGCTCTTACTTCCAAAAAAAATGATTATATTATTGTTAAAATATAATGAGTTTGATGGAAGTAAAACGTCATTATAATCCAATGCAATGGTTAATCTATTACATCAAACGTATTGGGCTTTAATGTAACGCTATATAGAGGTGAAAATGCAACATTTCAGCTTTAACAGAGCTGTAAAACAGCAGCAGGACTGAACCTCCTCAGCTTGAAGTGGAGGGTGACACACGGTGATAACCCTCGTCTCCACGTGTCTCAGTGGGACGGTCCTCTGCTTTATCTCTCCGGCGGAAAGGGAATGCACGTCCACTGATAGGACGCTTCTGCAGATACCGTCCTTCCTGTCCCACTGCTCTGCGCATGGTTATCTGCTAACGCGGGGCGGGGAATGATTAGACTATTTGGAGAGAGACATGGAGCTTTGGTGCAAAATGTTCAAATCTAAATGTGCAATATCCCCACATAACTTTCTTCCACCTCTCAAAATGTGCAATATTCCCTTGTCCCTCTTTTCACAATCCAGGAACAGCCCTCATGACTAGCCTACTTATTACTGTTATTTAACAAGTTTTAAAACTGTATCTAACACCTTTCTTGTACATATACCACCGTATGTATAGTGTTTTTATGTTTTATAGTTGTTCTCTTTCTTATTATAGTGTGTTTTTATTTCCTAAACTGTTGACTCAGAGCCTGCACAGAGTTCCAATGTGTCTGGACTGTTGGTCTGGGCCAGTGGTTCTCAAACTTTTTCTGTCACGCCCCACTTTGGAGGAAGAACAATTTTCGCGCCCCACCGCCCCAACAAAATTGTAACAAAATGGCCCAACTTTGTGTGACTCCTCCATCCGTGCTTTTTCAAATAATAGAATAACGAAAATTTAAATCCCGTTCAAGTAAACCCTCCCCATAGTTTGCATGTTGAAGTGTCCTTGAGCAAGACACAGCAACACACTGCTCCTTAATTACTAGGGATGGGTCAAATGCAGAGAATAACTTAACACTGTGGGATTAATAAAGGATTATAAAAATAAAAAAAAACGTTGTCTCCCGCCCGCGCCCCACCTGTAATACCTCCGGGCCCCACTGGAGGGTCGCGCCCCACAGTTTGAGAACCACTGGTCTGTGCACAAATGGCAAATAAAAAAACCTTGAACCTTGATCTATATCTTGGCTGATTGGATAAGCCCTAAAAGCTGCTAAGTCCGTTTGTCATTGCACCTTTAAAGGCCATTCCTGTTAACATTTGTCAATGTAATTATCTCGCCGTGACCCGGATGTGACGAGAACAGAACATTTCAGAGGTCAGCTCTTACGGAGCCGGGTTCAGCGGCTCTCCTCTGCCGGCTCCTGGCGGAGAAGCGGCGCAGGGATCTCCCGCTACGCCGGGCGAAGCTCCGCAGCGGCGACACGGCTCTCTGAAACCTTCCTCCTCCATCTCCATCTTCCTCTTCCTCCTCTCGGCCCTCCTCTTCCTCCGCGTCGCCCCACACCAGCTTCAGAGCGCCTTGCCAGGAGCGCCGCACGCTGCCCGCCCAGCCCGCCACCTGCAGCTGGGCGGCCGACAGCTTCCCTCCAAAGTACTGCATGGCGGACGACGCTCACGCGGAGGCCGCTGGTCCCGGCACCAGGTGCACCATGGGAAACGGGTCGCCAGAGGAACCGGCGTTCAGACGGGTGAGTCAGAAAGCTCTGTGGTCTACCGCTCAGCCGTCATTTTCAATAAGCAGAAGGCACAAAAAGAGCACAGATTGTATTTGGTGAAAAGGTTTCGGACGTCATAGAGAACCAGATGTAGTCCATCTTCCACTAGAGCGTGCTCCGTCCTCCATCTCCATATTTTTATGGTTTAGGTCACACGAACTTCCTGGAAACGTCGACTACTTGCTGTCAGTGGAGAAGGAAGTAGTCTGACTCGCCATGTGTTTGCACTGTGACGACACTCTTCCACATCTATGATGGATGTGACATCCTGAACGGCACGACTTTCCCCATCGTCACATAATGATCCATTGAAAAATACAAAAATATATTTCCCTTGGCAGTAGCAAAAAAAAGAAGGAGCAATGAGGCTGTTAGTCCTGCACACAGCGGCTTGAAAGACACCTCCTCTCTCTCTTGATGAGGCTTCTCCTGCCACAGCCTGTTGGCTTCTACGTCCCAGCTCACATCACAACTCCATTTTCCAGTCAGAAAAAGAAAAAAAAAGGGAAAGCAGCGTGGGAAATATGTGGCACTGCAAGCACCCAGAGCCAGGTAGAGAGAGGTACACTTCACAGAACGTCAAAACAAAGCGAGGACTGTGCTCGGATTGGGAAAAATCCAGAGGGACTGAAGGTGCGGCCGGCTGGGCCTCGGCGCTCTCTGCACCGCCCTCCTCTGCTCCCTCCCCCCCACAGGTAAGTGATGCAGGTAACTCAATGAGTCAGGGCTTTGTGAGAGGAGTAGCAGAAAACAGGAAGACTTTTGGAAAGCTGAGAGGCAGTTGGAGCGCTAGATGAGTGAGAGACCAGACAGCCGACGTGAACTTTCTTGTCCTGGGTTTAGCCCATCCTCCTTTGTTTGTGTGTGTGTGTGTGTGTGTGTAAGGGGGTGGAGAGACTGAGTAGACAGACAGAGACAGAGGAAGAGGAAGAGGGGCACCATGTATGGTCATTCTGACCCGCTGCCCTGCTGACCAGATCCAAATGAGGACATGGTAACCACAACGCTGTCTGTCTGTCTGTCTGTCTGTCTGTCTGTCTGTCTGTCTGTCTGTCTGTCGTACAGTAACCTGCATGAGGGTGCACGGTTGGCTGCACAGCTTGTGTTTGCTCAGTAAACACTTTCCTAATTCTGTCCCGTCAAAATAAAAGCCCTTCTGCTGTGGAGGTTTTCTTGCTGCACAATACAAAAATATAAAATTCAACTTTACTGTTTCGTGTTATTTTATACTCCTGAAATGTGCTCTGCACGAGATAAACTTGTTGGTATCTGTGCTGCGGAAACAGGAAGGGCTATTTCTAAGAGCAGCAGCGCCCCCCAGTGGGGAAAACAGGGCTGCACCCTCAGCTTCAACGCCAACCAGCAGCTGAGTGACGACATGGGCACAGTGCCTCCTCACAGCAGCTCACTGCTTCTGTGAGCTGCTTTGTTTGCTGAAGCACACAAAGCAAACACACACACACACACACACACACACACACACACACACACACACACACACACACACACACGGGCTCCACAGTACAGTGTTTTCATGAAGTCTGCAAAAATGTTGCATGTCCCAACAGGTGGTGAACTGATTTGTCTTGACTGGCGTGGCCGGCATCAGCTGTTTATTTACTCTACACTTACTGGAGCGCTACGATAAAGGCGCCGCCGCCGCCGCCGCCGCCGCCGCCACGCCTTGATCCGTTCACCTTCAACCGCTTGCTGCCTCGTCTTTTTCAGATTTTTAAATGTTCCATTTCCTTTTGCACGAGGTCACGTTTGCTCGTCTTGTCACATAATGTGCTTGATCTTTTGTTGTTGGTGGGCTGTGAGGCTGGAGTCTTCACTTTGGTGTGTAATGATTTGACTCATAATGAGGCTAATGCAGCTACATTAGCTACCTGTCACACTCTCACTACTTTTTTCTGGCAGTCCAGCGATGCTGTGCATTTGTCCACCCAGCATTAGCCCGGACACGGTTTGATGACTGCAGCCGTACAACATCTGCAATCTCTGAATGTGAATCAACTGAAGCAGAAACAATCATCTTTGAAGCGGCATTATGACGTTATCATTAGCATGTACCGTACAATAAGCACAGCAGCGCTAACAAAAGAGTGTGTACTGGACTGATTTATCAGAGAAAAGTGCTCAGATTCTTCCACACATCTTTACAGACTTAAAATTAGCAACCTGCAATTGGACACAAGCTACAAATGAATACCTGAATTATGAGTTTTACTCGTCAGAAGTATAAAGTTTACTCCTGTCATGAAAACAGCGTCATTGTTGTTGTTCGCCATCTGTTGGCAAGTTATATAAATAGGAGTGGGAAGTATTGAAGAGACCCCTTATCATAGTCGGCCTATACGTAGCATTTTAAGTATTGCAATATCTTTACAGATTTTTATGAAGTATGCGTTATTGAAAATTGAGAGTTAAAGTATTAATTGACATTTATTGGAGCGCTGGGACGCAGATCTTGTTGCTCTTTGTTTCCAGAGCCAGGCTAGCGGTCCCTAATCTTTATGCTAATTTAAGATGAACTAAACTAAGCTAAACTAAGCTAAGCTAAGCGAGGCGGCTGCTGGCTCCAGCTTCATATTTATCAGACAGGCCTGAGTGTGGTGTCAAATTATTAATCTAACTATCAGCAAGACAGAGAATAAGCATATTTCTAAAATGTCTAAATATACTTAAACGCAAAACAAATAAAAGTACTTGCTTTACCTTGATCTAATATACATATCTCTACATCATCACTGTCACTACATTTAGCCCAAAATCTTGATCTAATCTATAGATGGACGCGTTGGATCATTACTAATAGTCTACATACTCTGATTACTAATTCATATTAAAGTGGATAGATATAATATAGTGGTGGGAGAGGCTTGTGTTGCTGTATTACACCAAACATAAATATACATATAAATATATATATGGAACTCTCTGACTGGCTTTACACCACCAACACTTGTGTTGGGTAACATTTCTATCTGCAGAGACTCACCCAGAGCTGCTGGAAATACGCCATCCAAGAGGTGAAGTAATCCATCCCTCCTTCACGTGCTCCACAATATAGATATTGTCTTATTTGTAAAATGCCTTTGACTTTGAAAATAAGATGCACAAATAAAAGCAAAAGGAAAACAGCTGACTGATTATTGTGAGAGACAAGATGCAGAGGAAGTCGTGACCTCACTTCCTGTTAGGTTTCTTTCCGTGTTAACCACACATCTGCTGCCGTGCACCAGCAGACATGAGGTTCATGTCAGGGACTTGAGAGCACGCATTGAGAATCATACAGGCGTTGCTTTGTCTCGTGTCCTGTTTTATTGTGAAGTCCTCGTCTTGTGTGTCCTGCACTTCCTGTCCCTGTGACTGTCTGTCTGTCGTCTGCCTTGTCCCTGATTGTGTATTCCCTTCACCTGTCCCGCCCTCATTGTTTCCACCTGTGCCTCGTTACCTTCCCCAGGTATTTAAACCCTGTTTGTCTCCTCTCCCCTTGTCGGATCTGTTCATTCCAGTCTGTTTCCCTGTTAGATGTCCTGTCAGTCAAAGTAAATGTCTTGATCCCTGTTTCCTGTTCGCTCCCCTCCCTGTTTTGAAGCCTGACCTGAGTTTTGTTTGAACAATAAATTGACTTTGAACAGTTTGTTGGCACCTTGAATCACCTGACAGATTTAGAAACGTGTTTTTTTATCGCGCCATAAATCAACTCTTATCTTTTTCCGAGACTATTGGTATTTTGCATTTTTCAGACCATGCTTGTTCATTACTCAAAGACACACACACACACACACACACGCACACGCACGTTCCTGAGCTGTGACAGAAACCGGGTGAAGCAAGTATGACGAGGTGTCTTTTCTCCAGGAACGGCCAGGTGCAGGTGTGGTGTGTGACATGAATCAGAAGGAAAATCAACACATTTACATGTACACTCCTTACTCTGTACTCGACCTCGCCCTCTCCGAGACATTACAAAAAGTAGAGACACAGTCCCACCTATCTCTGCCTGTGTGGAAGTGGTTCCACTCTACAGCTCATGACCTTGATATGAATACCAGACCCTATCGTCCTTGATCTCTAACGAATCCACAACTCCTTGCCTGTAAAGAAAAAGAAGAAGAGTCTGAGGACCAATGAGATCGCAGGATCCCAGAACGCCCAGAAAAAGCAAAAGGAAACTTCTGGTCTCGCTTCACTTTTTGGAAACACTTCTACAGGTCATGAAATGGTTTATTAGACTCCCACAGACCCGTACGGTGACAGATGTTGAAGGGTTCTTATGAATGTTTTAGTAAAACGTTATAATCGCTTAGTCATTTTAAAGAGTTTACGGAATTATTCAAACTTAACGATTTTCGGGAGACAGAGAAAAGAGCGTTTATGAGGTTATTTAAACACGGCGTTCCTGACCCTGGAAAACTAAACCAAGTTGAACTTTGTATTTACCTCCTGCTCGTCTTCTTTTTCCACTTCCTCCTCGTTTGTCTCCTCTGCTTCCTCCCTCCTTGTCTCCTCTTCCTCTTCCTCCTCCGCCGCCATGGAGATGAGCTGTTCCTCCTCCTCCTCTTCGTCTTCCTCCTCCTCTGGACTTTCCCGGGCTGACGTCGGCTCTGGGCTGACTGGTCTTTCCACCGGCGCTCTCTTTTCCAGAGGGCTGACCTCCAGTGGCGTCTGCACTTCCTCCTCCTCCTCCTCTTCCTCTCCTCTCGTCTCCACTCGGGCCGTAGAGCCCCATCTCTTGGGTTTCACCGAGAAGTCGTCGAAGTCCACGGCGGGCCGAGCCGGTCTGACGGAGAAGTCGTCGTAAACGACTCTCTTCTCCTCCAGCTCTCGCTTTCTGTCCAACTCCTGTCGTATCCTTCTCTCCACCTCTTCCACTCTTTCTTTCTCGGCCTGCCTCTTCCTTTTCTCTTCCCTCATTCTCTCCATCTCTTCTTCTTTCTCTTGCTGCTCTTTCAGCCTGCTTTGCCTCCTCCTTTCCTCTTCCCTCCTTTCCTCTTCCCTTCTTTCCTCTTCCCTTCTTTCCTCCTCTCTCAGTCCCTCACTCTCTATTTGCCTCATTCTCTCCATCTTTTCTTCTTTCTCCTGCTGTTCTTTCAGGCTCCTTTGCCTCCTCCTTTCCTCTTCCCTTCTTTCCTCCTCTCTCTGTCTCTCACTCTCTATTTGCCTCATTCTCTCCATCTCTTCTTTCTCTTGTCGTTCTTTCAGCCTCCTTTCCTCTTCCCTTCTTTCCTCCTCTCTCAGTCCCTCACTCTCTATTTGCCTCATTCTCTCCATCTCTTTTTCTTGTCGTTCTTTCAGCCTCCTTTCCTCTTCACTTCTTTCCTCCTTTCTCAGTCTCTCACTCTCTATTTGCCTCATTCTCTCCATCTCTTTTTCTTGTCGTTCTTTCAGCCTCCTTTCCTCTTCCCTTCTTTCCTCCTCTCTCAGTCTCTCACTCTCTATTCCCCTCATTCTCTCCATCTCTTCTTCTTTCTCTTGCTGTTCTCTCAGCCTCCTCTCCCTCTCTCTTTCTCTTTCCGTCGCCTCTCTTCTTTCTTCCTCCCTCTCCTCTTGTCTGAGTCTCTCCTCTTTCTGCCTCGCCCTCTCCCTGTCCTCCTCCGTCTTTCTCTGCCACATCAACTCCAACTCTTTCTCTTTTTCCTTCTCTTTTTCCTCTTCTCTTAACCTCTCTGTTTCTCTCACCCACTCATTTTCCCACTCCTCCTCTCTTTGCTTCTTTTTGTTAATATCCTTCTGTCTCAGTTTCCCCTCCATCCTGTAATCCTCATGGTTGCCACTCTCCTCCTCCTCCTCTCTCAGCCTCTGTCTTTCTTTTTCCTCCCTCGTTCTCTCCTCTTTCTGTCTGTCCTCCTCTTTCTGTCTCTGCCACATCAAGTCTCCTCCCTTCTCTTCTTCCCCTCTCAGTCTCTCCATCTTGTCCACCCACTCTTTTTCCCACTCCTCCTCTCTTTGTTTCTCCTCATTCATTTCCCCATCTCTCAGCATCTGTTTGTCTCTTTCCTCCCTCAGTCTCTCCTCTTTCCTCTCCTCCTCCTTCAATCTCTCTTTTTCCCTCTCCTCCTGATCTTGTTTAAGTCTCTCCTCTTTCTGCTTTGCCCTCTCTCTTTCCTCCTCTCTTTGTCTCTGCATCCGTCTCTCCATCTCTTCTTCTATCAGCCTCTCCCGTTTCCTCTCCTCTTCTTTCAGCCGCTCTCTCTCTCTTTCCTCCTCTCTTTGCCTCTGCATCTGTCTTTCCCTCTCCATCTCTTCTTCTATCAGCCTCTCCCGTTTCCTCTCTTCTTCTTTCAGTCTCTCCTCTTTCCTCTCCTCCTCCCTCAGTCTCTCCTCTTTCCTCTCCTCCTGATCTTGTTTAAGTCTCTCCTCTTTCTGCTTTGCCCTCTCTCGTTCCTCCTCTCTTTGCCTCTGCATCCGTCTCTCCATCTCCTCTTCTATCAGCCTCTCCCGTTTCCTCTCCTCTTCTTTCAGCCTCTCTCTCTCCCTTTCCTCCTCCTCCGTCTGCCTTTCCCTTTCTTTCTCCCTTTCCTCTCCTTCTTTTCTTTTCCGCTCCTCCTCCATCTTGATTGGTGCCCGTTCGTGCTCCTCTGCTCTCCGTCTTCTTTCAAATTCATAATGTTTCAGTCGTTCCTCTTCCTCTTCCTGCTCCTCCTCGTCGGCGGCCTTCTTCTGAAGACCTCCTGCTCTCCTGTAGACCGGCACCGCAACGGGGATCTCCTCCTCGGCTTCCTCCTCTTCCTCCTCTTCTTCGCTGGAATCAGTGGCCGAGCCCAGGATGAGGGGCGGCCCGCCGTCGTCTCTCTCCACCACGCCGAAGCGAACGGAGCGCCGCTTGACGTTGTCCCTCCTCGGGGCGTCTCCCTCCGGGGCGTCTCCCTCCGGGGCGTCTCCCTCCGGGGCGTCTCCCTCCGGTGAGCCGCGATGGCGTCGTTGGACGTCTCCCTCTGTTGATTCTCTTGAGCTTTCCGATGACTCCACTTCATCTTCTTTGGCCGTCTCCGCGGGTCGTTCGGCAGGGGACGCCTGTGAAGAGCGGCCCACCAACGTCCGCGCTTCAGGAGGCTCAACAGGTGGATTTGGGGGAGTTTTCTCTGCTGCTGGCTCAAAGCTGTGGAAGACAGAAGTTCAAGGTTTAATGATTCTGCTTCAAAGGAATTGTGCACAGATCGATGGCAGAGCTCAAAGCTGTCTTTTCATCCGAGCACATTCTACGTATTGTTTTGCTCTCTTGACACTGTGCTCAATACAAAGATTAAGTTAGCATAGCTTAGCATAAAGCCTGGAAACTGGGGAAACAGCGAGTCTGGCTCTGTCCAAAGTTAAATAAATCTGCCCACCTGCACCTCTAAACCTCAGTCAGTAACATGGTATATCATTTAGTTTGTTTAATCTATGCAAAGAATGTTACGTAGAAATGAGTTGTGGTTTCTATGGCACCTGTTTCCAGTCTTTATGCTAAGCTAAGCTAAGAAATATTTCACTTGCTGCTAGTTTTATCTAGCGTAAAATTCAGATTATTTCGCTTTATTTTCCAGGTTTTGAGAAATGAATCTCTAAGATTTAAGCCTTTAAGTCACAAAAAAGTGGTGGATTTCATTTGTGGTGCTCAGAGTACTGAACGTTTACATTTCGAAAACCACTGTTGACAGTTTTCATGGGAACTATTTAATACACCACAATTTGGGATTAAAGCGTTCCAGCTAATGAGAGTTAAATCTCCCTTCAAACCAGCGAGGACACGCTGCCGGTCCTGTTCAATGTTGCGACACAAAATAAATTCTATTGTGCGGTCATTGTAATAGCTGCAAAGAAATACCTCAAAACCTGAGTGACGAGATAATGGAGGGTAACTGAGAACCTGCAGCACTGCACATGCTCTGTATACCGAGCTCGCATTGTAGGTTGGGCGTCTAATCTTAACATTCACATTTTGAGGTGGCCTGGTTTACGCTCTTATCTCGACATTGCGAGCTGCGTTACTCATTCACCACACTGCTGCTGGTGTCCACACAAAGTGCAGTGATATGGACACAGGAAGAGAAGACAGTGCTGGTGACACAAACAGGTCACTCTTCTCTCCAGGATCTTTTGGAAAGAACTGGAAGAAACTATGGAAGAGATGAGGAAAGCCCTGCTCTCTACGAGGAACCTGAACACAACACGATCCACCCTGCAGAGCAGCAGGAATCCTACATGCACTAACAAACCACGTCGACAGAAATAAATTCCTGAGCAGAAACATAAAGTACAAAAAGAAGCGAGATTAAAAGTCTCAAGTGTGGACATGAAAAGACTTGAGATGCATCAGATCACAAACAGATTCATCTGAAATGAAGAGTACAACCTTGGTCAAGAGCCAACCATAACATGTGCCGTTCACCTTGAAATGAACGGGATTGCACTCGCGAGATAACGTTCTGTTTACTGGAGTCTTAAACTGTAAATGAAAGGAGGCTCACTCACCTCTTGGAGCGGTTTCGGAGTGCCGCCCGCGGCTGCTTCTCGGCCTTCGGACCCTCCGGGGTGATTTCCGTGGCCCAGGTTTTGATTCTCTCCTTCACGCCCTTTACAACCCCGGTGCCGTTTATAATCTCCGGCTCGTCTCTCCTGGTCATGGGCTCCGGCCTCGATGACGAGTCAAACAGGAGACTGATCCTGCGCTTGATGCTGCCTCCTCCTCCGCCGTGGTCCTCCTTCAGCGCACCTTCGTCGCTCTCTGCGGTCGGCGGCTCTGGATCGGAAGACTCTGGCTCCTTCGCGTCCTCGATGCCGCTGGTTGTAGAGACGGTCGCGGTCGGCTGCGGCGGCGGCAGAGACAGGCCGGCTGACTCGAACCTCGAGGTCAGCTCCGTGGACAGACGCTTCCTGCTGCTGCCCCATCGCCTCGCCGGGTTGTCTGCAGAAGCAACGTCGCTTCCTGGTTCTGTGAGACGTCGGACGACCGAAGTCTGAGTCTCGTCTTCTTTCTTTTCTCCGTCTATCTGCGCTGAGTTCACAACATCGGCGGACGCTTTGTGGTTTGCTCGGATGACATCATCTCTCTGAATTGGCTCGGACTCGGGTGTCTCCTTGGGCGGCGCGGTCCGCGTGACTGGATCAGATTTTCCGACACCAGAATCCAGAGTGGCCTCTCCGTGTGGACTTGCTTTGCTTTCCCTGGTTGCTTTTGGCAGATCTTTGGTGAGCACGCTGGCAGGGCTGGGTTTGGAAGCTGAGGCGGTGGTTTGAGGGGGTTTCTGAGCCGGGGCGCTCGTGGCCTCGGGTTTTTTGGCCGTCGTCTTCGAGGTGACGCCACCGGCCGTCTTCGGGGCGTTGATGGAGCGGATGCCGGTGGTCTTCTGCAGGGAGAAGGGCTTGGGAGTGAGCCGGGGTTTGGGGGCCAGGCCTGGCTTGGGGTTGGAGGTGCCACCAGTCTGGGACACCTCAATCGAGCTCTCCATAACTGAGTCGCTGGAAGAGGGGAGAGAGGAAGTGTTTACATGCAGCGAAACCACACATTCACATTGAAATGTTTTTGTCTCTTTCAGACACAGCCATGTTTTACAAAGAAGACTGAATGAGTCTGGTGTCATTCGCTCTACGGGGACCAAGAGAAACGTATCGACCAACCAGCGAGGACACGCTGCCGGTCCTGTTCAATGTGCAACACAAACTAAATTCTATTGTACTGTCATTGTAATAGCGGCAAAAAAATACCTCAAAACCTGAGTGACGAGATAATGGAGGGTAACTGAGAACCTGCAGCACTGCACATGCTCTTTATACCGAGCTCGTATTGTAGGTTGGGCGTCTAATCTTAATATTCACATTTTGAGGTGGCCTGGTTTACGCTCTTATCTCGACATAAATCTGACCACGATCTCGATATTGCGAGCTGCGTTACTCATTCACCACACTGCTGCTGGTGTCCACACAAAGTGCAGTGATATGGACACAGGAAGAGAAGACAGTGCTGGTGACACAAACAGGTCACTCTTCTCTCCAGGACCTTTTGGAAAGAACTGGGAGAAACTATGGAAGAGACGAGGAAAGCCCTGCTCTCTACGAGGAACCTGAACACAACACGATCCACCCTGCAGAGCAGCAGGAATCCTACATGCACTAACAAACCACAGCGACAGAAATAAATTCCTGAGCAGAAACAGAAAGTACAGCAAGAAGCGAGATTAAAAGTCTCAAGTGTGGACATGAAAAACCTTGAGATCTGTTGCATCAGAAAAAAACTGATCAGAAAAAAACTCATCTGAAATGAAAAGTATAACCCTGGCCAATAGCCGACCATAACAAGTGCCATTCATCTTGAAATAAACGTGATTGCACTCGCAAGATAAAGTTTTTATTTGACTTATGGCTTAAAATGTCACCAAACACAAACCAGCACAGAAGCAAAGAGAAACTTATAAATCACCAGAAACTATGAAAAGTCTTCCTGCTGGGATCGATTCATGTTTCCTCCTCAGATGAGTTCTCAAATAACAAAAACAAAACAGTTTCCGATCAAAGTCAAACATTCCAGCAGTCAGTTTCTTCCTCATGCCAAAGACCTGATCTGTCACACTGATAATTGTCGCGTCGCAAGTGACCTTTGTCCTGATAGAGTCCAGAACTTAAAGTGGATCTAGATGGACAGAGACCCTGTGTTGTCCAACCGCCACACAATAGATCATAAGTCAATACTTGACCTTTTCAAGGTCGCATCTCCCAATAGTCTTTGTCATAAAAGGATAAAAAGGCCTTCTTCATGCCTTTAAAGTGCAACAAGAAAGTCAACAGCTTGTCATGTGATTCAGTGACACTGCTCTGATCTCTTCAACACTAGTTGGTAATGTCTGACACAAACACTTGTTCAAAGGAACGATTGTAAAGTAGATTCATAGGCTGTACATTTCAGATTCAGGGTTCATACACATCCTGACCAGTGGATTTCATGACTTTTCCATGACTTTAAACCAAATATCCGTGACCAAACATTTAGTGAAATCTGGGTGTAAACAGTAAAAAGTGAGTAAATGTAGTATTTAAACTAACAATGAGAACACAAAGCATACAGTAAACCTTAAATGACACAAATGAATGAGACAATAGTTTGATAATAATATAAGAATTAACATTTATATACCGTAAAAGTCGGGTTACAAGCCGCTACTACGTTCGGCGGGTGTCCCCCGCTAGTTCCCCGCTGTAGCCAGCTAGCGCTGCTGCTAGTTCCCCGCTAACTTCCGCTAGCTCTCCGCTAGCTCTCGCTAGTTCCCCGACAACCACCAAAGTTAGCGGGACCAACCACGGCTCGACGCCCGACTCGGGCAGAGGGGACACGGGCAGTAGCAGCAGCAGCGGGGAGCTAGCAGCAGCAGCGGGGAGCTAGCAGCAGCAGCGGGGAGCTAGCAGCAGCGCTAGCTTGCTACAGCGGGAACAACCACTTAAGGTAGTAGCGGCTTGTAACACGACTTTTACGGTATATGCCTGTATGTATGCCTGCTTATATTTTGAGCGTCTTTCTTTTAAAAGCATATTCATTATTTCAAACTTAGCGTAAATGAACGTCATGAACACATGAATATAACACATTTACATGACCTCTAAAACTTTTGGGACTTTTCCAAACCTGGAAATAACCATTTTAAAATTGCATGACTGTTCCAGGTTTTCCATGACCATAAGAACCCTGCAGATTGTCATTTTTCTTTTTTAGACCACATGAGAATCAAAGCAGGCGCCGCGGTGCCAGAGCCTGACGAAGGCCGGATGAGTCACCATCACACACATGGATCCCACCAGATCTCCAGTTGAACTGAAACCAGCGACACACGGAAACACGCTCCTGTGAACATGTGGGTCACGTGAGCGAAACACAGCCGTGAGAAAAAAGATAACAGTCATGTTCCCAATTGAGTTTCACCAAATTCCAAAGGCATTGCATGTCATCTGGTCTGACCTGTACTACTTTTACACAAACCGGTACCTCCACGCCCCGCAGAGTCACTCTTATCGATCTGCATCTGGTTGGGATCGGGTGTATTGATTCAAGACACAGTCCGCCTGGGACCTGGGGAATGTGTGCATGTTTTATGTTCCCTAATGATCTTTTTTTAAACAATGTTTTCACTGATCAGCACCTCTGGCTGTGCATGACAGTGTGCGAAGGAATCTTTTAAGCTGTTTGGTTTCTGCTTTCCTGAATTCCTAGGAAGCAAACACTGTCTGGCAAATAAAGCTGCAGCTGATCGATGGTTTCTGTTGCTTATCCCGGCCACATGTTTGTGTTTCTTTATCTCTGTCGGCCCTGTGAGGCTCATGTTTCACCGGGTCCCTTTCGTTTTGCTTTTTATTTACTTCTTTTGAGCGACGCTGAGAGAGAGAGGACACCATGTGGATGTAATAACGCCTTTTACAGGGTTCATACACATCCTGACCAGTGGATTTCATGACTTTTCCATGACTTTAAACCAAATCTCCATGAGCAAACATGTTGTGAAATCTGGGTGTAAACAGTAAAAAGTGAGTAAATGTAGTATTTAAACTAACAATGAGAATACAAAGCATACAGTAAACCTTAAATGACACAAATGAATGAGACAATAGTTTGATTAAAAGAATAAACATTTATATAGATGCCTGTATGTATGCCTGCTTAAAAGCATATTAATTATTTCAAACTCAGAGGAAATGAACGTCATGAACACATGAATATAACACATTTACATGACTTTCAAGGACTGTTCCAGGCCTGGGAATAACCATTTTAAAATGGCATGACTGTTCCAGGTTTTCCATGACCGTAAGAACCCTGCATCTGGTCCTTATATAAGACACCATATCTATGTAATAACGCTTTATAGCACACATGGAACACGGTGCAGTGTGTGTGGGCTGTTAATAAGTTATTAATAAACGCGTCATCAATGAACTCGCAGTCGTTGAACCAGCAGTGCATCCTCTGATACTGGACAAAGGAAACGGAGAGAGAGAGATTTATAAAAACACTTTTTTCTTTGATGAAGTCCTGGCTGTCAGTCTGGCGGAGAGGTCAACGTGAGAATGTGACGTCACCCAAATGAGTGCGTTACAAATCCAGGAAAACGATGGTGCACCTGCTGTTAACGCAACTAAGTGAACTTTTCCACCGGTTGATCTATTTTAACAGTGTATTTACCTTTTGTCTTCACGCAGTCATACAGGTGGCGGGAATGAAGCGAGGGAAGAAGGAAGCGAGGAAGAAGGAAGCGAGGAAGAAGTCACAGAAGAAGTGGCGCTCCTCGGCTTTACTCGCTCGTCTCGCCCGCTGAGCTGTTGTCACAGTGTTGTTTTTTCCTCACAAGTCATCCCCACGAGCAGGACGTGGGCTGCTCCTGCGCGCGGACACGCCCTCTGTGGACACGCTGCCCGCGCGTAAAGCTGCGCGCAGAGAGACGCGACCACACGGGAAATGGGTATTACTACAAAATAAAAGCACGGTGCAGTGTCGAGCTCTGAGTCAACGAGAGCGCCCCAGCGGGAGCAGATATGTTAGTTTCAGGGTTCTTACGGTTATGGAAAACCTGGAAAAGTCATGGAATTGTAAAATGGTTATTTCCAGGCCTCGAGATGTCCTTAAAAAAAAAAAATCGCCAAAGGTTTTGTAAAAGTCATGGAAATGTGTTATAGACTCTCACTAGGAAATGGTTATCACAAGAGAGCCCCACTCTGAATGCATGGATGGACACTACAATGGACATTTACAACATGCAGAAGATTACCGCATCTGTCAACTACAAACTGGGGGAAAAAAATGAGATATTGGAAATACGTGGCACCCCATAGACCTGATTTTGTTTTCATGGATTAATGAATGAGAATAAGAACAGATCGCTCCTTAGTTATACATTGTTTTTCTTTTTGTTCTTTGTTTCATTCTCTTTCTCTCTGTTGATTGTTCTGTTTTTCATTTTTTTTAAGTAAATACAAATTAATAAATAAAAAGGAAATGTGTTATATTCATGCATTCATGACGTTCATTTACGCTAAGCTTGAAATAATGAATATGCTTTTAAAAGAAAGACGCTCAAAATATAAGCAGGCATACATACAGGCATCTATATAAATGTTTATTCTTATAATCAAACTATTGTCTCATTCATTTGAGTCATTTAAGGTTTACTGTATGCTTTGTATTCTCATTGTTAGTTTAAATACTACATTTACTCACTTTTTCATATTTACACCCAGATTTCACTAAATGTTTGGTCATGGAAATCTGGTTTAATGTCATGTAAAAGTCATGAAATCCATTGGTGAGAATGTGTATGAACCCTGTAGTTGTGAACAGCTGAAAGAGTTTATCAGGGGACCAAAGAACGAGACAGGAAGTGTTCATTTCCTGCTTTAAAATCTGTAATCTGCAAATGTTCATAAATTATATTCAAACAATATTTATAAATATAGGATTGAAA
Source organism: Taurulus bubalis (assembly GCF_910589615.1). NCBI lineage: Eukaryota > Metazoa > Chordata > Actinopteri > Perciformes > Cottidae > Taurulus > Taurulus bubalis. The sequence goes on along the minus strand of NC_136593.1, from coordinate 27,794,392 downwards.
ATATAGGCCTGTATGTAATACTTAGGTACAAAACAATAAATAAAACGAACATAGTGAATGGGCTGAAGTGACTCACCATGAATTAAAATGAAAGCATAACTGTAAACGTGGACAGTGTTAGGCTTGTGCTCTTTTATTTTGGTAATCCGGACCAGAAGTCGCTGAATTCATTGCAGCTTGACAGAAGTTCCGTGGACCGGATGAACAGGTCCTCCTGACTGGAGGAGAGGTACGTCACACAAAGTTAAAAGGACTTGGATGCACGCGCATCTCCCTGCACACACGCGAGGCGTAACCCTCATGTGCATAACACCTGGACACACACACGTCATGTGAAATCTGAGAAATAAAACTTCACCTGATTTCCACCTGGGTGTGTGTGCGCTTGTGTGTGTGTGTGTGTGTGTGTGTGTGTGTGTGTGTGTGTGTGTGTGTGTAGACCATATCACCAGCACCTACTAGCACTGGAAACAAAGACCCTATTCTAGTTCTCTCTCTCTCGTATTTAATGCTTTTCATTTTCTCTGATGTTTAATGTTCATTCAAGATTCAGGATTGAATGCACAGATAACAGAGTTATTTTATACAATGAAGTGCTTATTTAGCTGGGTCCTCCAAACACAATTAGAATAAACTTACGGTCAAAAAATATAAATAAAAAAAAATAAGGCACAAAATATAAAAGATACAAAAGTATTGCACACAAAATATAAATAGGTTAATGGCTAATTTGCAACCTAGTTATACAGGTCATCATGTATTTACTTGTTATATTTATGTCAAATAAATAAGTAATATATATATATATATATATATATGTATATATATATATGTATATATATATATATATATATATATATATATTCTTAAAAAGATTATTTAAATAATCTCTCTTTCTCTCTCTCTCCAGTCAGAACCTTGGTCACGTGACGTCGCTCCGACGTCCTCATTCCCGTATTTATTTAAATTTAATTTTTTTTTTTATTGCACACAAAATATAAATAGGTTAATGGCTAATTTGCAACCTAATTATACAGGTCATCATGTATTTACTTGTTATATTTGTGTCAAATAAATAAGTAATATATATATATATATATATATATATATATATATATATATATATATATGTATATATATATATATATATATATATATATATATATATATATATATTCTTAAAAAGATTATTTAAATAATCTCTCTTTCTCTCTCTCTCCAGTCAGAACCTTGGTCACGTGACGTGACGTCAGATTTAGAGTCTACGCCGTTTATTCGGTCTTCTGATTTAACTTACTCAGGTAACCAATAATAGTTATAAAGTAATAAATATAAACTTGTGCATGTATATTTCTGTCTGACATGGTGGTCTAGTGGTGGCATACTGGTAATGCACTGTGGGAGGTCCGGGTTCGAAACCGGGCCTGTGCACACCCGTGGCATAAGCACGATCGGCGGTACATCGTTAGGCCAATAGCGCGTGGTGGATTTAGTAGCTGTGCTGGCTATCGTAGCTCCTCAAGCTGAGCTGACGCTACGCATAGACCAGTACGGTGACCTGTGTGAGGCCCTTAAGCTGCCCGGGTGAGGCACACCCCAGTAGCATGACAGCTGTGTCTGTGCACTTGCCACTGTGTCGGTATTTTTTAAAAAAAATTTCCAACTGTATTTATATATTTATTATATTTATATATTTATGTATTTATTATATATGTCTTTTTTATGTCTAAAAAGAAAAGGCAATCATACTCAATAAACTAAACTCTCTGAACTAAAATTGTCACCTCAGTATGTCGTGCATAATTAGGTAACAATTAAAAAAGAATACAATTTTTTTTTAAAGAATCTTTTTAAGAATATATATATATATATATATATATTATTTATTTGTATATATATACATATTATTTACTTATTTATTTGACACAAATATAGCAAGTAAATACATGACGACCTATACAACTTTTTGTTTATACATTATATTATATGCTGTACATATCTTTCATCCCTGTTGTTTTTATATTTTATTTTGTGTCTGTAAATTGCTGCTACTCCGACAACACATTTTCCCTTGGGGATTAATAAAGTATATATTCATTCATTGTACTTACTTACATGCTAGTAAGATAAGATAAGATAAAATAAGAAAATCCTTTATTAGTCCCGCAGTGAGGAAATTGCAGGATTACAGCAGCCTTGCACACAAGAGACAGTAAAAAATCAAGTAATATAAATAATAAAACAGTAATAAAAACAGTAAAGAAGAAGAATAGCGAGAATAGCGAGCAGAGTAGCAATGTTAAATTAAATATACAGACGGAATAAAAAATGTAGCAATCAATCAAAGTGTCCACAGTGATTCAAGTGAAGTGTTAGCGGTCTGCAGTGCATAACAATCTAACAATGAGTATATATTATTGCTTGTGGGTTTAAACTAGGATATCCTTATGTATTGCCATCATTATTGTTATTCCTATGATTAGTAGTTATAGTGCAGCAATTGGTTGGTGTTATTAGGCCTATGAATACATATGGAGACGGTGCAGCGCCACTTGGTGGACGTTTCCAGGAACCGCCTCCCACCTTCCTACGGCTCACCGGACGGGTTGTCAAGGCAACTGTACTGCACGTGCTCACAAAAACAAGCGCTTGACAGTCGACCGACAGCTTCCTCCTCGACATTCGACGTCTCGCGCTCGGACGGACGCCATCTTATTCACCTAACGGCCATCAGCGGGACGAGACCTCCGAGCGGAGGGACACGATGAGCGGAGCCGAAGCCCGCAGCGACGCGCCTGTTGCCGACCAGGTCCCCGGGGGCGGCCGCAGCAAGCCCGGCGGAGGGCTGCTGAAGAGGCTCAAGTCCCGGCGGAGGAGCCCGGCGGACGGCGGGCCCGTCACGGAGGAAGACCTGCGGGCACGAAGCGGACACATCACGCCGGAGGACGTGCTGGGACTGCCGGGGGCCGCGCGAGGTTTGAGTCCCTCTGAGAGTGTCCTGTTGTCGGCGTGCACGGACACACGACGCGCCACCTGAACACCTACTACACAGAATACACTACAACTACACAGAATATACACTACAACTCACATAATACACACAACTACACATTACATATACTAAATACATCAAATTAGAGCCAATGACGTCCAGTCACGTGACACTGGAGACGATATTACGTTATAACTGTTATGTAATTACCCGAGAAAAACATATCTTACATCATAAACAAGTATTGGACTTCATCAGACAATATTCAGTTATGGAAAGAACAGTGTTTCTATTTTTAAGCAGCTCAATAGACACTTGGGGATTCTGGTCCTCTGTGGTTTAACTTTAATGAGATCATTTTTTATGATGTCCCAAAAAAAGTAAACTGGACAACAAATGACCTCACAGAGGACTACAGTGATACAGTAGGATGAATAATTCATGTAATTCATGTAACTCTGTTACGTTGGTCATTCTGTACTCTCACTCCCCATTTTTAGTTTTTGGGGGAGTTTTTCCTGATCCGATGTGAGGTCCTGGGACAGGGGTGTCGTATTGTAAAGCCCTCCGAGGATAATTTTTAATTTGTGATTCTGTGCTATACAATATTTTGTACTGAATTACAGTGACATCACACAATAATGACAACATGGCAGAGCCTCGTTGATGTGGTCGCCTACATTTGCAGCTGCTGAGGAACACACAGGAAAGGAAATTGTGGCGGTTAAATTAAAGTGTGTTTTTTAGAAACAGCACACATAATTCACTATATTCTCATTGGCTTTACCCGCTTATTTCCCTGCGTATCTCTTCCTCGCCACAGAAGCTCCACAGCAATCACAAAGGCTGTGTCGTATCTTATCTCATGGCCAGGGTGCGTGTTTATCTGCTTGTGTGTAATGTTGTGTCTGTGTGCAAGCGAGATGTCACCTGAGCGGCAACAAAGTCAAGCCCCGTGTTTTGCATGTTATCTGTGTGTCTCAGAGCTTTAAGGGTCTACACACATGATTCAAACTCATTCCTGTGTGTTTCTCTCTCTCGTCGTTGCAGGGTACCTCTGTAAACCCGACGACAATGTTTATAACATCGACTTTGTGCGCTTTAAGATCAGGGACCTGGAGACAGGCACCGTCCTGTTTGAGATTGCCAAACCCCCACACGCAGGTAATGTGCACCCGCCTCCTCCGCGGACGCTTTTATTTCACTGTGTGGTATTTATTGGAGCTGTTGAAGGATTTGGTTCCTGAGCACTTAGAACACGACACCGCTGACCACATGTTTTCATCTTAAAACGTCTTCATGCCGACGCTCCTGCAGGCTCTAAAACATCCGCGGTCATTGTGATCACGTCTCCTCAGTGTGAATTATTATGACTTCTTTGTTGTGGGTCTCAGAGGACGACGAGGAGAACCGAGAGGCGGAGGCCGGCGCGGGACGATTCGTCCGCTACCAGTTCACCCCGGCCTTCCTGAGACTGAGGACTGTGGGCGCCACGTGAGTCACTCGCACGTCATCGGCACACGCCTCAGAAAAACACACACACCTGCATTCACAAACAATGGAAACAATTGCACATTACAGCTGGTGGACACCCATTAAAGTGCACTTTAATCACATACTAAGTACAGGAGAACAGACCAGTTGTTGGGTCATCAGTGTCCCTTCTCTCTTGTGTCGTCCCTCAGGGTGGAATTCACAGTCGGGAACCGGCCTTTAAACAACTTCCGCATGATCGAGAGGCACTACTTCCGCGATCACCTGCTGAAGAGCTTTGACTTTGACTTTGGCTTCTGTATCCCAAACAGCCGGAACAGCTGTGAGCACATCTATGAGTTCCCTCAGCTGCCGGAGAGCCTGGGTGAGTCCTCTTTTCCTAACTCCCACAAAACTGTCATATTAAAGCAAGAATATTGTCGTACAGAAGGTCACTTTATCCAAATGTTGAGAAAACATAGTTTTATTTAATGTATTCTCAGCCTTTGTTTCTAATGATGTTTCCATGAAGCAGATCACTTTAACAAAATTAAAGCTTATTAACAATTGAGCTCATTATTTTGCTGAAGCTGGATGTGATGTGGACCCACATTAGCACCAACATCTTCAATCTCTTATGCTTTACTACCATGTGACAATTTTGTTCAACTTAACAGTATTCATGCTTTATGTTGGATCATTTTATCCAAAATAAGGTATTGTGCATGCATGCACAAACCCTCATTTATGATTCACAGGCCGGTATGTCATCAGCGTGTCTGTCCACGCTCTAACATCTGATCTTTCATATTAATGAGAAAAAGTGATCCATCTCAATACAGGACCTACATGTATGCACGTTGAAAGATCTGTTGGTCGCTTCAATCCTATTTCTAAAGTTCCGCTGAAGCTACTATGAGACTTCGGCAATCTGATCTCAGCACATCCAGTTGGTGTACTGTTCTCTGGGCTTGAGTTCTAGCATCAAACCTCCAGGCAACCACCAAGTAGCATCCCTCTGCTGCAGGGCAGCGAGGACACACACAGAAGGAACTTCATCCTAAAATATCTGACTCTGGAGGATGCCCTCTTGGTTCGGCCTCACACAGCTTCCACCGCACGGGGCGAGGACTATGGATCGGTCCTCTGTGTCTGTCCTCCATGTTTTACAGTGTCGTCCCTCTGGGAGGGGCCGGTTTGCAGGGGCCAATCAGTCTTTCAACGTACATTATGTGCCTGTTATAACTGAAACTGTCCTTTTAAGCTTTCATAACAAGCTCAAATAATACACTTGTGCCATTACTATTTACTAATACGTAATTTCCCTAATGAACTGGCGACTTATTGTGTTATTATTGTTATTGTGGAGGGACATTAGTGGCCCCAATGCGAAGCAAAGCAAAGCATTCGGATGTTTCAATAATACAGCAATAAATGATATTGACCCAATCATTCCACATTTGAATACAATGGGTTCTAATTGCTTTGATATTGAAAGAAAAGAAGAAAGCTTCATGCGCATGTTGTCTGTGTTTCAGTCCGTCAGATGGTGGAGTGTCCTTATGAGACCCGGTCCGACAGCTTCTATTTCGTCGAGAACAGACTGGTCATGCACAACAAGGCAGACTATGCTTATAACGGAGGACAGTGAGAAACCACACACGCACACACATATTATACACACACATGCATGCACATGGCTCTACACACACAGTCGCTCATACGAGCACAAGCAGCTCCAGACACGGTCCAATGGCCTCGTGTGTTTGTAAAGATGAACTGACGTTCACTGGGATCATCTTCAGGGACTGATTCTGATATTCCAGGAGGTCACGATCAGTCTCTGCTCCCACAGACAAGCAGCAAGCCTCTGTTGGAAAACAGGTCAATGAGTCTGTTTTTAATTATGAACGGTTCTGTTTGAAACCCGTCACTCTAGTGGTCATGTGACGCCGCAAGCAGACCAAACGGTCATTAGATAAACGGTTAGGTCTCCTCATAGCAATTTGAAAAGTGTCCGACCACACACACACACACACACACACACACACACACACACACACACACACACACACACACACAGTGTTTGTCAGAAGCAGCTGCTCTCAGAGCGAAAGCATCCACAAAAACACTCCTGTCAAACACACACGGTCACTCCTGCGACTCCCCTCCCCATCTCCCTCTGCTCTCTCACGTTCACACACACACACACACACTCACACACACACACACACACTCAACAATAGTACTGTATACAATTTTGATCAAAGGTTTCGCTGCTTCTCTCTGATTGACAGCCACTTGAATCAGGTGACGGTTAACTGCAATGCCATTGTAACCTCTGACTGCAACCAAACAACAGATGATTAACACAAAAAAAGGGAACAGATTTGTGATACATTGAATGCTGAATACCAGATATACTGTGGAAAAGAATGAAAAAGAAGAGTACTTGGTCCGAAGGTCGTGACATCACATAGTCTGGTGGTCTTTCTATCTACATAGTGTACTTCCTCTTTGTACTTTGTAAACGTTGGTGTGTTCAGGGTTAAAGGTGGTGTTTGTACAAATATATATATAGTTTGTAAAAAGTGATTAAAGAAAAATAAATGTACATTTTCAGAGACAAGATGTGTGACGTGTGTTTCTGTCTGGGGATGAGGAGGTTGCAGGAAGTCCCACAAGTGGCCACTAGGAGGAGTTATGGTGTAACTAAGTTTTAAATCAGCCCACTGGTTTCAGCTTAGCTTCATGTTTGACTGGAAAAGATCACAGCAGTGGCTTCCATTATCACATGGGGACATGTTGACATTTCTATCTGGTATTTGCTTAAATCTTCAGATGAGGTCATGATCGGATCCCTTTATATTCTTCTGTGGCCACAGCACTGATAATATCATTTTAATTCCACATAATGACTGCGTCTACAGGCTTGAAGAGCACGCAATACATTCTGAAATATGTTGGGGATTGTTACACTTTGATCATCTTAAATCTGAGCCGCTCTCTGTTTATTCTTTCCTCCTATCTCTGTGTTCATCGCTTGATCTCGCTCAGCTTCTCTCAGTTTCCAGCTCTAATGCCCCAAAACTCTCATGGTCTTTTCTCCCTCGCCTCTCCTTTTGGGTTTCTCTCTCCGCACCTATGTGCAGCGCTCCCTCCCTCGCTCTCCCGCTCTGTTTTCCTCTTTTCTTTCCTCCTCTCTCACCTGGTAACCAGACCTCTGGAGAGGAGTGTTGAGTTTCCACTTTCCCAGAGAAGAGGACAATCTGAGCCACACAAAGACCCACAATGGACCCCTCTGCTCTGCCTCCCTTCACTCGGTCCCTGCACAGCTGCACACACACACACTGGAACATGCAACACACACACACACACACACACACATACACACACACACTGGAACATGCAACACACACACACACACACACACACATACACACACATACACACCTACACACACTGAAACATGCAACACAGACACACACACGCACATACACACACAGACAGACACACACACGCGCACACACACCACAGACACACACACGCACACACACCACACACACACTGAAACATGCAACACACAGACACACACACCACACATACACACACACAAACACACACACAGACACACAAACACACACACCACACACACGAACACACACAAACAAGCACACACAGACACACAAACACACACACACACCACACACGCACACAAACACACACACACACCACACACAGACACACACACGCACAAACACACACCACACACAGACACACAGACACACACACGCACAAACACACACCACACACAGACACACAAACACACACACGCACAAACACAGACACACACACAAACACGCACACACACAAACACAGACACAGACACACAACACACACAGACACATGCAACACACACACAAACACACACACACATGCAACACACACAAACACACACACACCACACACAGACACACACACACGCACGAACACACACACGCACAGACACACATACAAACACACACAAACAAACACACGCACACACCACACACAGACACACACACACAAACACACGCACACACAGACACACACACACACAAACACAGACACACACACACACACTGGAACATGCAACACACACACACACACACACACACACACACACACAAACACAGACACACAGACACACACACACACACAAACACAGACACACACAGACACACGCACACACAGACACACACACAAACACACACAGACACACACACACAAACACACGCACACACAGACACACACACACACACACACACACACAAACACAGACACACACACACACACACTGGAACATGCAACACACACACACACACACACACACACAAACACAGACACACAGACACACAAACACAGACACACACAGACACACGCACACGCACACACAGACACACACACACACACACACAAACACACACAGACACACACACAAACACAGACACACAGACACACACACAAACACAGACACACACACACACAGACACACACACACACACACACACACAAACACACACACACACACACACACAGACACACACACACAGACACACACACACACACAAACACAGACACACACAAACACAGGCACACACACACACAGACACACACACACACACACAGACACACACACACACAAACACAGACACACACAGACACACACACACACACAGACACACACACACACAGACACACACACACACACACACACACAGACACACACACACACAGACACACACACACACAGACACACAGACACACGCACACACACACACACACCCCCTCTCTCTCTCCATGTCGGCGTTCTCTCTCACGTTGGTAGCACGCAGCATTGAACAGTCTCAGTTGTAACCTTCCTCTTCTTCATCTTCCTCAGCCGTCCCACCTGACGGGGTCTTCTGGGTTCTCCAATAATCAATATCAACGTTGCTCTTGCAGCTGTGGTGAAGCCATGCAAAACAGGGAGTGTTCAGAAATGTGATTTAATTACACTTGTTTCTTAACAGCCGTAATAACTGGTTCAGTGTTGGACACCCATGGTACAGTTTATCTGCCACACTCACAGATGATCATCACCAGGGAAAAGTGTTAGCATGATAGCAAACAGTTGCCTGGTTACACACGCAGGACACGTAGCAACGTTAGCGGCCATGTGGCGTCTGTTTCTGATCACCAGACGAGTCCAATATTCACACTGTGTTTTTAACATGCACCAACTTATATTGCTGCACAATGAGACCAATGAGGGGAATACGCACTGCAGAGCGATCCCTTTCATATGACACATCAATTTGATCCACTGTTTATGTAAACATATGGATTAGAGCAGCTTTAATGGTGACATTAGCAACTTCATGAACAGAGAAATTACAAAGAGGAGTTTAGTCAGACGAGCTTGCACCTCAAAGCTAAACCGAACTAATCTCACAATTCATCTTCTGGAACTTCAAACAGCCTGTAGCTCCACACACACTTGTCCCCAAGACGTGAACTACCCTTTAAAAGTTAAAAACAATAATGGTGTGAAGCTCTAATGTGTCACTTGCTGATTAGACTACAAAGCAGGGCGCAATTTAACTGTGAGCTCATAAATCAATAATCACAGCCTCCCATCAGGCTGGAGGGCTGCACACTGCAGCACGCTACCAAGCAGCCGCACTGTACTGGGACACGGGCTGGAATCATACGAAAAGTGTTTCCTAAATGTTCAGCATATGCACACGTACACACACACACACACACACACACACACACACACACACACACACACACACACACATCCACTGCAATAAATACACACGCGTTGCAACTTTCCAGGGATGACTTGATGAGTTCTCAGGCCTTCGTGGAATACATATCATTGACATGTAGTGCTGGAAACAACTGGACAGGTGAGATAAACCAACCCCCCCTCACCTCCCCTACACACACACACATAGAGAGAGAGAGAGAGAGAGAGAGAGAGAGAGAGAGAGAGAGACCCACACACGCACAAACCTATCTTTGTATCTTGGTTTCCCATACATCCTTTTCATTTAATCAAACCACATTGAGATTAGGAGTGAGAAGCATTGGTTTATTGACACACACACACACACACACACACACACACACACACACACACACACACACACACACACACACACACACACTCAGGCAGTGGGACAGCGGGGACAGTGATCTCCTATAAATAGTAGCAAGGAATGGCGTTGATGGGTCCTGTGAAAAGAAATGGAGGGGGGAGTGGAAAAAGGATTAAAAGAGATACGGGGACGCACTGCAACTGTGTGTGTGTGTGTGTGTGTGTGTGTGTGTGTGTGTGTGTGTGTGTGTGTCTGAGGTACTTTGTGGAGAGGTGGTATAGATTTCTTGCTAAAAACAAAACTCTCTCTCTCTTACAAGACCCCCTCCCCCCTTAAACCCCCACTATTCATCCACTCTCTCTCTCTCTCTCTCTCTCTTACATACACACTCTTCCTCATCCTCTCTTTTTTCTGCCTCACTCTCCCTTTCTTTCCCTCTCTCTCTTCCGTCCTGCTCCGGGTGTGAGATCCATCTAAACACTACATTACCCGCAGCACATTTTCGATAAAGAGATGATGAGTCACGGCACGGCCCTCTCTTCCAGGTCGGCACCAAGATGGTCGTGACTCCATCTGCATGCCATGATGTCATTTCCAGCAACCGCTCGGTGACATCATCTCACCCCTGAAAGAGGTCGCGGCGGATATGGAGTTGTAAACATAGAGGCCGGTTCACGTAAATAAGGAAATCAACGTCCATTTAAAAGTAAGAAATGAATCATTTCCGCTCGTGTTGTCAATCAAGAGAGAACACTTACAAAAAAAAAAGCCTTTGTTGAGGTTTTAATTATGTGTCACTTAAATGAACCTCTCATTGTGCAGCAATTTGATGGCATGCCAAGCGTTGTAGACGTGACAAAAGATAACAGATAATGAGTTATCTGGGAGTTAATAATGCACTCGGTCCCACAGTGATGGAGAGACTCTTAACAAACTCTGACTCCCAAACCAATTTCCACGGTGGCAAGAGCAGTATTGACAATCTGTCTTTAAGTGTTAGGTCTCTGCGGGTTTGTAACCAGAAGCCTTTGTGCGGCATCTATGGCGTGTGTGTGTGTGTGTGTGTGTGTGTGTGTGTGTGTGTGTGTTATCCGCCCAGCCGTCTGTGTGGTATTACAGTGCAGATCTCCGCTGCTGCTGCTTGCACTCACACGGCCGACAGACAGAAATAGTCCCGTGTCATCAGCGTAAATGGGTTGTGGTCTGTTTGTGCTCAGGAAGCCCACAAGCCTCTCGGAGCCTCCCAGCACCGCCGGTCCAGTTTGTTTTGTGTGCGTACGATTAATAAAAGGTTAACTCAACCTTCAGTCAACTGTTGAAGAGACCTGTAAATCTCCCCCACAATCTCTTCCTTCCTCTCCCTTTCTCTCCTCCCTTTGTCTCTCTCCCTTTGCCACACCTTCCCCTGGGGGATGGAGGGATTGTGATCGGAGAGCGGAGGTGGGGCTCCTGGCGCAACCACAGGTGTGCCTGTTTCCTCCCTTCTCCTCTCTCATGTAATGATTTCTTTGGCTCGCCACCTGCCAGGTGGAAAAAACACCCACAGCAAAATGGAGTGCTTTAAAAAACGGTCGGCTTCCGTTTCAAAAGA
>NC_136593.1:27697208-27777208 GCF_910589615.1 Taurulus bubalis | reverse complement strand
ATACTATTATCACATTTTTGTGCAATCCTGTTATATCTTTTATATTTTGTGCCTTATTTTTATTCATTTTTTACCTTAAGTTTATTCTAATTCTGTGTGTTAGGAGGACCCAGCAAAACAAGCTTTTCATTGAATAACTGTCTGTTATCTGTGCACAAAACATCTTGAATCTTGAATGAGATCCCATAAGAGCCAATGAGATCACATCATATAGAACAATATCATATATAATCAAAAGGATTATTTATAAAACAATTTTTGAGGGTCACAAGTGTGAATGAAATGTATGTATATGGAAGATGTATGTGTATATATATTTATTTTATTTTTTCTTTATTTCGAATGAATTATCTGATTTAGTTGATAATAATAATTTAGGATAGGAATATATAAGCATTTTTTGCTTTCTGTTTTATATATTATGTAGAATATTGTATTGTATTGTAATGATTGACTGAATAAAACACACAAACAAACAATATATGATATCCCATAGAGTCAATAAGATCACATTACATTACATCATATGACATCAAGCTCACATAATATGGCAGGATGACTCACATCACGTCATAAGATCCCATAAGATCACATCATGTACGATCTCATAACATCCCAATACACCACAAAAGATCACGGTGCATCTCATTTAACATCAGTAAGATAACATAATATGCATGTCTCATAACATAACATAACATAACAGGACCTTGTTGTTGATGACTTCATGTCCATATCCTGTGTTATATAACTAGTGTCTGTCTACGGTTAAGTATCCTGGAGCAAATATCCTGCTTACAGATGCTTCATTTCACCCGAGACCTAGCCTGGCACCATGGGGAGACATCATTTTCCATCAGCAATATTTAAATTAAAACTATACAAATAAAAAAAACAGTTAAGGAGCAAGTAATAAGGCACTGGGTCAGTAATTAGAAACCTATTTACATGAATGCATCCAACACTTGCAGGGCTGTCAGATTTTTTATTCCTGTCTCCTAATTTATTAATTTTTTTTGCAGATCTTTTCTGTCTGTCTTCATTGCAACGTCATAACGCTGCGTGTGTGTGTGTGTGTGTGTGTGTGTGTGTGTGTGTGTGTGTGTGTGTGTGTGTGTGTGTGTGTGTGTGTGTGTGTGTGTGCGTGAGTGTGTGTGTGTGTCTCTCTCTCCGTGGCGAAAACGGGCTTCCATACAGTACAGAGAGCGCGCCAGTGGCGGACACGGGCTTCCATACCCTTCAGAGAGCGCGCCAGAGCGCGCCAGTGGCGACGTGAATAAAGAGGCAGGCAACGTGCAGGAGGGGGAGGGGGGCGGTGCTAGGTCGGGGTAGAGGCGGAGTTTATCCCCGAGCGTGCATATGCATGTACGTGTGTGTGTGCGTGTGTTTCCTCGCTCCCCTTAGCCCCTCCCCCACCTCCCCTCTCGGCTTCCCGCCCCTGAGTCTGGAGCAGCAGCAGCAGCAGCAGCAGCAGCGGAGCCTCACTGCCTCTCTCTCCTCGCCTCACAGTGCGGGAATATAGCAGCGGAGAGCGGAATGGATACGGAAGGGAGCCAGAGCAGCCTGTCCTCCGGCACGGACAACTCCCCGCACGACCCCTGGTAAACACGCCGCCGTGCCGCGCGCCGTGAGCCGCGCGCCGCGACGCGCGCTCGGCCCCGATCCGAGTTCACCTTGGACTTTAGTTGAGTTCAGTGCGGGAGCGGAGAGACGCCGCGCCGAGACAAAAGACAAGCACGCTGCGTGTGTGTGTGTCTCTCTCTCCGTGTGTGTGTGTGTGTGTGTGTGTGTGGGATGGATCCACTCAGACGCACCGCCGCCGCTTTCCCCCCCGTGTTTGTTTATTTCTCCCGGTCGTCCTCTAGAAGGCCACATCGCAACTTCTCCCCCATCATCTGGAAAAATCCTCATTTTTTTTTCCTCCTCTGGGGGATTATAACGGCGCGACTGGCCGATTGGTGACTTCGCAACATGGCCGATGCTTTCTTCTGACTTTATCCATGCTATATCACACACACACACACACACACACACCCCCACACACACATGAATGTGCATGTGTTATTCATCATGTGTGACTTACAGCTTGTGTTTCTCTCATTCAGCAAAATGTTCATCGGGGGTCTGAGCTGGCAGACGACACAAGGTGAGCTGTCCCGCACGCTACTTTAACTACTCCTGCTTTTCTCTCACGCGCGCACACACAGCGTCCATATCGAAGTTGGAGGAGAAACCCCGTGAATAGTTACAAATCAAAGCATGCTGGGAGATTTACACCGGAACCGCATCCACACGTACGACGACTTTATCCGCCTTTTCATTGTTATTATTGTGTTATTGTGTTTTTGTGGTGCCCTCAACAGCAGAAGGGCATTCGTGGTGATCAGATCGATCATTCGGCTGTTAAAGCAGAAGTTCGGCTCGGCTCGTATCGATGCCCGGGCGCGCGCGCGCATGTTGTTTTCCTTATTGTTCCCATTCATTTATTGTAAGACGCGCGAGCGCAGGCGGACGCACGCACGCACGCACGCAGTGTTGTCGTCTGCAAAGTGTAGCTTTGTGTTGGTGGTCCGCAGGGCCTTAATTATGGCCAGATAGCCCGTGCACGGTCTCTGAGGACCGGGAGGAGGGGGCGCGAACACAACGTGGTCCGCGCGACCCCATTGTCTGTCTCCGGCCGCCGGCTGCACGCGCAGCCCGCCGCGGGCCCGGGGGAAGAGTCTCATCCGGTGTGTGGGGGTTATTTCACCGTCTGTCTGTCTCCGCAGAGGGCTTGAAGGAGTACTTCTGTAAATTCGGCGAGGTGAAGGAGTGTATGGTGATGCGGGATCCCGTTACCAAGCGGTCGAGGTAAGAAGGAGGCGTGTGCGCGCCGCCGGCCTATCACCGAGGGCCTCGTGCGCTCCATGCTACTCCAAGATGTTGCATTCTGACTTGGCAGAGTTTACATTTATCTATCTATCTATCTATCTATCTATCTATCTATATATATATATATATATATATATATATATATATATATATATATATATATATATATATATATATAATATATATATATATATATATAATATATATATCCAGGGTCATGGGAAACCTGGAAAGGTCATGGAATTTTAAAATGGTTATTTCCAGGCCTGGAAAAGTCCTTGACAATAATAAAATCCCCAAAAGTTTAGTAAAAGTCATGTAAATGTGTTATATTCATGTGTTCATGAAGTTCATTTACGCTGAGTTTGAAATATTGAATATGCTTTTTAAAGAAATTTGTGTCATTTAAAGTTGACTGTATGCTTTGTATTCTCATTGTTAGTTTAAATACTACATTTTCTCACACTGAGGTTTCACACATGGACATGTTGTTTAGAGTCATGTGATCCGGTGTCTGACCCGTCTCTTGCTCCCCAGGGGGTTCGGGTTCGTGACGTACGCAGAGCAGGCCGGCGTGGAGAAAGTTCTGGCGCAAAACAGACACGAGCTGGACTCCAAAACGGTGAGTTTCCACCTTTTTTTTTCTGAGGAGCCGGAAGCTGCTCACGGCGACTTGTGTTGGGCAACTTTTCCACACTTTTTTTTTTATTCTCCCTCGGTGCATTTTTGCCTCCCACCGTGTGGCTTGTAAAGCTGAGCCCTCCCTCCCTCCCGCCCCCTCCTCCCCTCTGCTCATTTCCCCTACAAATCCTGGTTCAGGGCGCCAACATGAAAGCGTTCTTTCTTGGTCTTCATCACCATGGTTATCTGGGGGGACCTGAATAGGGGTAGGAGCCCCCCTGCATAAACCCCTTACAAGGTTTATGCAGAGACCCCTTAGAGGGTTTATGCATGCAGAGAGCTCGCAGGTTTTCTTTTATAGAAAATATCAGCAGCCGTTTTCTCTCAGAAGAAGAAGAAAAAACAAACTTTCGAGGGAAGGAAACAAGTCTGAGTCGAAGGTTTTTGTTTGAACAAACTTCTGTGATTTGACACGAGGATTCAAGCGTGGGGTTAAATGAAACCGACGAGTTGCCGGGTAGAGGTCGCGGGGTCGCTCGTGCTCGGCTACACAACGCAGTGCACCTTTACCCACGATATTCTGACCCGAGTCGGCGGCTCTGACTCCAACCGGCATGGGTGTGGATCCCTGCCGGTTGGAGTCAGAGCCGCCGACTCGGGTCAGAACATCGGTGAACTTGTCGTCTGTCTTGGTGGCGCAGGTTAGCTCTGGAAACGGTGGCCTGGGTGTGTCAGATTGTGGCCTCTCTCCGAAACCACACACACACACACACAATAGGATCATTTGAGAGTGAAAGTCGGCGGCACAGAAAGCCCAGGGGTGGAGAGGAGGGTGCAGCTGGTTTAGTTGTTGGAGCAAGCCTGTTGCTGGGGGTGACGCGAGCCACGGGAGACGCCGCACGGCCTGATGGGATTTATGTCTCCATAACAACTTCTGAGCTATTTTGCATCAACTTAAAGACACTCGGCTCGGTTGGGCAGCAGAGCTCTGACACACACACACACACACACAGATAATGTTTGTTACGTGTGTGTGTGTACGATTAGCGTTGTTATCTGTGTTTTTTGAATGTTTAGATTTATTTGCAGAGCTGGATCTTTTCTGCACAGTTGCTTGTGAGGTTTATTACAAAAATAAGTGTTGCTGCTCGTAATTTGTCTTTTTTCTTTTTTCTTCAGTAAGCTTGGGAGCAACTTGCTGTTACTCAGTGAGTCACATTACCTATTAAACCCCAGGTGAAGAGGTGTGTGCCATGTGAACGCTGGCTTGGTTGGCTTCAGCCGCCCTGTTATAAACCAAAATACAGCATAACAATAATAATGTGCAGCTTTGGTTGCTCAGGCTGTTGTGGCAGCAGTCTGTGGGGGAAGCACGCCGGGGCAACGTTTATCCACCCAGGCTGTGGTTGCCATTTTGTCCTTCCAGTTGTGGGAATAAAGAAGCTAGATTTCTGTCCAGCTCTCACCTCTATTGTTGAAGGCAGTAATAATGTTTTTTAATATATTGCATGTAGTCTAACTCTACGACAATACGTCAAACATCTCTGATTCAACAGAGAAACGGCTCATTCCTCAACAGCTCAACACGGCTTTGCTTTTGCTTATGAATAATTATGAATAAAGCCTTTTCAATAGTATTTTTTTTATTTTTTTTTATCAAAGCTTAGAGTCAACTGTGGGTCAAAGTCTGTGGCGTTGGAGCGAATATTTTTTAATAACATGCGTAGCTTTACGGGATCAGTGTCAAGCCTCTCTGTAACGTCTCCAACACCTGTCCCAGTTTAATTATTTCCCATATTTATTTATTTCCGTGCACTTTGTGTCTCCCTCACACCTGCAGAGACTCTGTAGTTTAGGGGATGACGGCTATTGTTTGATCAGCAGATGTGAGAAGGACATTCCTCCCTGGAATGAGGAAGAATATTCGATGCTCTGATTTTTCTTTCCCTTCTTTTTAAGCCGAGCCTTTTGTTTTTTCGCGAGGAAAAGACAAACGGCGAAGGCCTGAAACGGGAAGGAGGGAGAGAGAGAGAGAGAGAGAGAGAGAGAGAGAGGGAGGTGGACGTCACAGAGCAACTGTGTAAACTACGTCACCTGGAGCCACGGTTCATGGCCCGGTCAAGTGATGTACACATTTACAATATGGTTTCATCCTCCACTAGAAAGCACATCGGACATTAGAGTCGCTGTGGGAGGGGCCAGGAATTCAAATACAACAAATGAGAGGTGTGTATTGTTTTTAGAGCGAGGCTGTTGTTTCGGTCGCAGGTTAGACTTCCTGTCGGCCCGAGGGCGGCGCCGTCTCTGGACAGAGAAGAAGGGCACAACTGGTATTGGTTTTCTCGGGGAAGACGAAGAGGATAAGAACCGACATTCTCTGAAACGCCGATCAGCTACGGGGGATTTTAGCTTGTTTGTTGTTGGTATTTCTGGGGTGAGAGTGTTCAGCTCGTGGCAATTTGACATGAAATCTGGCACTTTTGTTCCCCAATGCGTGATGGATTTATTTGTGCACTTTTTGTTGTTGCTGTGCTTATGATAAATAAAGCAATTTGTTAAGCCGTGTTAACAGTACAGTAGATGATACTAATTTGTTCTTTTTGGAAGGGCCGTGTCCAAAATAACCCCAACAAAAATAAAGCAACATGCAGAAGATTCTTTTCTTTGATTTTGCTTCGGTTTAGACCCGGTAAACGTGTTGCAGTGGGTAGTAACTGGTCATCAGCACGCTGTTAATATGTTAATATATATATTTATATATATATATATATATATATATATACACCGTGGCGGCGTGTGCTACCGTTGGCTACCGGTCCAACACCTGACTGGTGGAGAGTTGAGCTCGCTCCCGACTGGAGATTAGCCGTTAGTGCTGACGTGGACAAAATCGGAGATGGGGGGGATGGAGAAGGTAGAGGCGAGAGAGGGAGGGAGGCCCGCTCCCATGCTGTAATTAGTATAGATCTGAAGAGCAGCTAATCCGATTGAGGGAAACAAACTGGATTGGCCGTCCGAGGTCCACGCTCGGGCCTCAGATCCGGCGATAAAGCCGAGGCCTGGTCTGACGGTGGATCCGGGTTCTCTCTCCGTTCTCCACCACACATGACCTGACGAGGCAGCCGGGTTACCGGGGTGGGGTTGTGGGAGGAAGGGGGGGGTCCTCATTAGTGAGCTTCGTTAACTAATTACTGTGCCATTGTTCGGCTGTGCAGATTGACCCCGCTGGCCTGCGCCCAAACCCCAGCCTCTCCCCCTGCGTGCATGCATTGACAAGCCAACTGCTTTTGTCTCCTCTTCTGTTTATGGCTTTTTGTTTAGCTTATATTGATTATATCGCCATAATGGGGCGGCCTGTGGTGCCTTTTTTGTTTGTTTTTTTGCGTGTATCAGTGGGGGGTGTTTGCCATTTTGTTGGCAGATCGGCCAATGAGGTCGGACGTCTACATGTGGCGGCGACGGCAATACACTTGTTGTCGGTGGAGGTGGATTAGTGTGTATGTGTGGATGCTTGCTTATTTAATTACATATATGCGTCACTTTGTGTACATGTATTGGTGTGTGTGTGTGTGTGTGTGTGTGTGTTGGGGAGGGTAGCACGGGAGCCCCAGTTCCTCGACGGGCCCATCTGTTTTGTACTCTTTGTCCTGTTAATTAATGAAATCAGAGGGGCTGCCTGCTGGGACGGCCCCGCCGCGCCGGACAGGCCCACTTTCTCATGGGCGGACTCTGTTTTCCAAATGAATGCCTGCTCTCTCTCCCCGTGCTCCCTCATGTTCACACTCATCTCTCTTTCCCTTCTCATCCACCCATTGATTTGACGTCCAATTTCTTTACATCTGTGTTTTCCAGTCTGTGCCCGTGGTGGACGTGCTGGGCCACGCGAGGTGACTATTGGTCGTAGATTAGTCTCGTCCTCCAAAGCTAAACCACTAAAAAAAACAATCATACCGTAGGCTCTGCCTTCACGACGCTACTTTAGATCGAGCGGAGGTTGGATGTCATGAACGCAGGATGTTAGTCAGACCATTTCAAGAGCACTCAGTCATAACTCTGAGGAGAGAGACTTTTCCTTTCTTTCTTCCTGCTAACGTTTAAACACCGATCACGAGCCGCTTCTCAAACGCCAAACCTCCGAAGAGATATTCCTGAGTGTTGCAAACGGTGACCTGGCTACGTCATTCTGCTTGTTTTGCTTTGTGGCCTATCTGTGTTCCTCCAGGCTGATAGACGCTTTAGTTTTCATTCATTACAGCCTTCCTTTTGAGTACAGCCAGATTTAGAAATTACATGTTAGATATATTCTGTTTTTTCGCTGAAGTGGAATGATTTGTTAACAGCATGGCATGACTGTAGCCGCAGTAGCACTACTACAGATATTAGGCCTAACCTAGTCTAGTTGGTAACCTTCTGTGTTTAGGATGTTTTTTAGGAGCTTATGATGATTTAAAAGCTTTGAAATAATGGTGTTTTGACAACATGTGAAATATGGGTCTGATCTTTCTCCACTGTTTGTGTCTTGTTAATGTGTTTCAATCACATTAGCAAGGATGTTGCATCAATGTGATGACGTCAGGTGTTTCATCTTCTGCATAAGCCAACAAATATATATATTTTTACTGTCTTTTAAACAGTAGTTTGTAGTACATCACTTTATACTGTATACATATTGTTTTTGATATAATCTACATCTACTGATCACTCACTCCGGACCCAGACATGTCTGTTCAATTGGGTAAAAAGCTGTTGTATGTTTGTATGCATTCGGCTCGTTGGAAACCGTTTTTTGGAAAATCTGATGTGCTGTAGACATGCAGACTGCAGCCGTGTGTCCGACGGGAGAGCCGGTTTCTGAGCGATGTCATTGCTCACAGTCTCTCAGTTCTGCACTTCACACCCAGACTGTTTTGTAAAGCAAGGAGGTGGAGAAAAATAAGTATTTGCAACTTATAAACACACCATTTAACCACGAATAGACCGTTGCCGCCTCTTGCAGAAGCCGTCTCCTGTGAGTCTGTCGGGTCGCTGCAGCTTCTCCTTTCTTTTGTTATCGCTTGGTGTGTTTCTGCCACGACGCGCGGCCTGGAAACAGCTGCACTCGACGTGTACTGCAAACCGGGAGACTTGCACTGTATAAAAATGGCTTCATCGGCTCTTTTGCTATCATCGTTTCTGATGAGGTCACCGCATGGGTAACAATGGGAGTGCGGAGCCACGCGTCTGTTTCTGTTGCGTTCGGCCGAGGAAGAAGCGCTGCTGCGTCGCCATTGGCCGCACCGCTGAGGCCGTTTTGCGTGTCCTTGTCACCTTCGTCTTTGTGCTCGGACCAGCTGGAGGTGACACCGCTCCTCTTGTCTTTGTGCCCCACTTCAAGGTGCAAAGACCTTCTGCAATCCCCTTCCAAGGGCGCTGCTGCAGCTGCATCTTAGTTACACGGCAGCGTTAAAGCCGAGCTACTTAAAGGTCCTCCAGGGATATTTGTGTCTGTAGATTTGTCATCAGAAGCCGGGAATCATCTCAGGAAAGAGATGAAAGGATTGTGAGAATATTGAATGAACACCCTTCTTGTGTTGTGTGTGTCGTTCACGTTAAAAGTACTTATTTCTGGCCGTTTGATAGGCTCTCTTTGAGTTGCCAATATCAATTCAATACCTCTGATAGCGGCCGTGTGAGACGCGAGGGCTTTCACTTCACACATCCAATTATCAGAACAAAGATGGAACTCTAAGACCATAATACACCACAAGGTCCTGTGACCTAAAATCATCTCTCTCGTCGGCTCGAGAATAACACGAGATTCCTCGCACATTTTAAAATGCCAGGCCAGGCTTTGCATATTTAGCATTATTAAAGGCCGGCTCGTTCAAAACTCATTTGCTTCTAATTTTATCTGTAACCTTGACCACAGCGGAGACATTCCACTTGGGAGAAATATGGATACAGTCAAAAACTGGCTAATCCAAAATGGAGGTTGTCTGGATTTTGTGAGATTTTACAAAGCACACATCCGTCTGAAGTGTATTGGGGATATGAAACGCTCATCTTGGTCGCCGGGCGGCGCCGTCTCGTTTGTGGCGGAGATGCATTTAGTTTGGTCTCGGCACAGTTTAGAGAATGCACATATTCACGTCTCTGTGTGTTTTGCTCCCTACGCCTGTTTGTTCGGCTGTTTTTGGGGCGCTTGCATAAACAAGGGTCTACTATACATGCGCTCAGATTAGCATTCGTTCTATTTGTGGACCTGCAGGCCTTCAGACGGGCTCAGACTCACAGGCTCTGTGTTGTAAGTCATTCTAGTTAGTTACCGGTGTGATAATTCATCGGCGCCCCGGAGCCAAATTCCGTTACCGTGATCACATGACCCGCTACTGGACAGCAGGTAGAGGCCTGTCTCTGCGCCAATAAACCTCAGCTTCTGTTCACTGGTGATCTATTGTTTAGACTTTTAAAACGGCAATGTTATAAATATGATTTTGAACTGAGTGCACTTTTTTATGACACAGTACTTTGGAGACAAACTAAAGAAATCATGTACATTTATTAATGCATCAGAATCAGGGAATCAGAACCATTTGTTCGCCAGGTATGTTTACACAAACAAGGATTTTTTCTTGGAGGAAGGCGCACAGCATTATTCATCAGAGGAGACGATCAACGACAACAACAGCGCAATAGATAGTACATTAAGTATAAAATAAAGTGCTCAGACAAACATGTTAAAGTGACATCTGTACAATATTCTCTTCCTTTGGTTTAGTAACAATGCGTTCTCGTTAATACTTTCTCACATGTTGTGTTTTAGTAACGCCAGATGAACAAAACAAACACACATTGCACATGTCACAGTCACATGTCTCTGAATGGGGACGTCGTTTCAAGAGCAGCGATGTTTTACCGTCTCCCTCCTTTTTAAAATCTCCCCTCATCTCTCCCCCACAGATCGACCCGAAGGTGGCGTTCCCCCGCCGCGCTCAGCCGAAGGTGAGTGCGCCCCGAAAGGGTTAACGAGCGAAGACGAGTAGTGATGATGTCATGATGTGTCGCCGCTCATCACTCAGCGCCGGTTGGCTGGGATTAGAGTCAGACCGCTGACCTGCGATGAGCGGCAATCCACTTGTCCACTGACACCGTGACCCCGTGACCTGACCCCGCCCAGCAGCAGCCAACACACACACACACACACACACACACACACACACACACACACACACACACACACACACACACACACACCAGGGTTCTTACGGTCGTGGAATTTTAAAAATAGTTATTTCAAGGCCTGGAAAAGTCCTTGGAAGAAAAAAAATCCCAATAGTTTAGTAAAAGTCATGTAAATGTGTTATATTCATGTGTTCATGACGTTCATGACGTTCATTTACGCTGAGTTTGGAATAATGAATATGCTTTTAAAAGAAAGACTCAAAATATAAGCAGGCATACATACAGGCATCTATATAAATGTTTATTCTTTTAATCAAACTATTGTCTCATTCATTTGAGTCATTTAAGGTTTACTGTATGCTTTGTGTTCTCATTGTTAGTTTAAATACTACATTTACTCACTTTTTACTGTTTACACCCAGATTTTACAACATGTTTGTAATGGAAATTTGGTCTTAAGTCATGGAAAAGTCATGGAATCCATTGGTCAAGATGTGTGTGAACCCTGTCTCTCTCACACACACACACACACACACACACACACAGTAGTCACCTGTACGCCCCGCAGCCTGAAATGTAGCCGCCCTTAAACTGAAGTGAATTAGGTGGAACGCCCCAAAGAGCTTTCAGAGACCAAACACACCGTTTCTTTATCGGCAGCATCTGCCCCCTCACTAATGTGATTAGTGGTAAACGATGCCTTCTCCGTCCTCCGTGTTTCTAGCTGGTGACCCGGACAAAGAAGATCTTTGTGGGAGGACTGTCGGTCAATACCACCATCGAAGATGTGAAGCATTACTTCGACCAGTTTGGAAAGGTAACACTGGCACGAATCTGGCATCCTGCCACATCAACAACCCTGAGCAATGTGTTCGAAATGTATTATAAAGTCATTAGAATGATTTTGCATTGGTTTTGGTCAGTTAGCATTTGTGCTACGATTAGCTGTGAGCTATTTTAAATGTTTATCCATCACTATGAGCTCGTGTCCAATGCGTCAACAGGAGGCTACTTTGAGCTAACGCTACATGCAACACACTCTTAGGCGCAGCGTGTGGCGTTCAGGTGCAAAGCCGATTCCACATGTTGTCGTGTTAAAAGAAAGAATTAAAGCGAAAAATCTATTTGATCAAATTGCTTAAGCTACAATCTCTGCACCTGCTGACGGGGAGCAGCAGAAGTAGCCACTGGGGTCCCGGCGCTGCAGCCCTGCTTGGGACCCAGCGCTCTAATGGACTGTGCACCTTTGATGGATTATATTCATCTGTTGGCCCGATCCCTTTGATATCTCTCGGCTTTTGAAAAGCTTGTTTTGCTCCTTTTGGTTCCACTCTTTTTATTTGATCGAGGCACAGGGAAAAAGTGCAAAAAAGGGCGCCGACTGTCAGAGAACAAGCTGCGAACATTTAGGGGGACTGGAGAGAAAGAAGGGACTAAACACTAAGAGGAAGGAGATGAAATGCTCTGGTCCTTGAGGATCTTCTCTGCCAGCTGCAGCACTAGTTAGTTTGTTAGTTTATCTCTTTTGTTCGCTGCTTTGCTCTTTTACAATCACATCTTGGTTTCTGGGGGCTCTTCATTTGTCCTGCGCCGCTCCTCCGTTGAATGAAATCTGGTGAAAGGCAAACATGCTGTGGAGACAGATGAGTGGCCGGGGAGAGGGAGGCAGCCAGAGGAGGGGAAGAGAAGAGGGGGGAATGAAAGGGAAGAAGCAAACCCCCCGCGGAGAGAGGGAGGGAGGGAGGGAGGGAGGGGTGGAAGGGCAGAGAGGAGCAGGAATGTTGAGATAGAGGAGAGGAAAAGTGAAAACACACCAACCTGATGGGCCACAAATGTATCAAAGTGTTGCTCACGCTGAACCTGGCTACTTCTGGTGTGTGTGTGTGTGTGTGTGTGTGTGGACTTCTGTGCCTCTTCAGCGTGAACTAATCAGATGCAACAGCTGCTCCTGTGACCCCTCCCCCATCTTAGCCCAAACCACTACCTAGGACATCCCACACACACACACCATGCTCCGGTCCCTCTATGCTTGTTGCCGTGGTGACCTGCTTTCGGCCATTGTCCTGCTGTAATCCAGTGGGGTGTTTTTTCTTTTTTGTTTCCTTGGGGGGGAAAAGAATTGTCTAAGACTGTGTGTTTCAACCTTTTTTTGAGCCGTTCGGGCACATTTTCTACAATAAAAGAATCCAGCGGCACACCAACAACCAAAAAAAGTTACAAAATGTCACATTGTAGCATAACACAGCAGATATGGTAGCTAATCACTGCGCTACCAACTGGCAGGGAAGAGTATTTAACTGAACTAAATAATATTTTTTGAGACCGATTGAAGTGAAATTGGAGATCGCCAGGTGTGCCGCGCTCTAAGAAGTGTGCATTTGCATGAATGGAAAGAAGGGTGTGTGCACGAGAGCGTTACAGTGGAAGTGTGTGTTCCTGCTGCTGGTGTGTGAGCAGGAACACGGTCTGAACATGGCTTCAGATGGATCGGAGGAAACCAGCAGCTCGTGTCTGGTTGTGCTTCCTCTGACTCACGTTTGAGGAATCACCATATTTCAGATTCACATCTTCCCAAAACCCCGGGTCCTGGTGGGCCTGGATGGAGTCCTCGTAAAAGGTGCGCCCCATGTGTCGTGTTTGCCTGCCTTGTGTTTTTGATAAAATGGCAGCTCTCGTGTCTAAGACAACACGGCCTCCTCCGCAGGATGAGGGAACATTCGGACGGCTTGGACACGTGAGACCAAAGCCGTATCGCGGACAGCGCCGATCCCACAGCGCATTCCTGCCGGGCGGGAGCTATTCCTTGTTTATTATCTGAGCCTGGTTTACAAGCTCGCAGGTTAGGATGCAGTGGGACTCCGAGTCCTGTTTATTTTCATACCGCGGCACCGCCTCGCAGAAGGAAAACACAGAATGCACTGTGCGTTCGCTGCGGCGCTTTGATACTCGCCGTGGTTTATTTTCCGGAGGATAGTTCTGAAGGCGCACCTACGCAAACTTTCACGAGGCTGAGGCGCTGCTCGGGAGGAACCCGCAGGTGCTTTAGTCCAACATATGAGAGTGTAAAAGTCTTCGGGGCGATAGGACTGCAGCGTGCCGGCAGCCATGTTTGAGGGGTGAAAGCACCTCCCTTGTTTTGGGAGTGTGTTTTTTCACAGGTAATCAGGCATGCAGTTAGCCAGTGTGATGATTAGCGTTTCAGCTATGTGCAACCCAAAGGTTGCATGTGTGATTCTTTTGTTTATCCCGCATTCCTAAAAGTACCTTCTGTGAAAACTATTTAAAATCCCTCTTCTGAAATCGACGGGTCAGAGCAGCGAGCAAAAAGGAAGGAGCGGATAAGATGAAAAATGCAGCGTTGGGACCGGGGCAGACGGGAAAAGTTGGACTCCACTCACCCATGTGAGCCGGCGATTAGGAGGCTTGACTGAACACTTTGTCTGCTGGCCTGTTTAGAGAGCGGTGGCTGGAGAGAGAGGGGGAGAGAGAGAATGAAAGAGGGAGATGTGAGGAGACAGAAGGGGGAAGAGGGAAAAAAATGTGAATGCCACCTTTCATAATCTGGCAGAAAAGTGTAATGAACTTGTCAGCGAACGCTTGTTCTTTCAGACAAAAGCTGCACGCTTCACTAAAAGCTGGATATGTGTCACGCTGACCCTCGCGTACGATCGCGGCCGACCCAGAATGTCACAACAGGAATATGACCTTAACTCTTTTAGCGACTAGTTAGCGACCGAGCCGCCGATCTCAGACCCCCGCGGCTTTGCGATCAGATTGTCTTACGGCGCCCCGGTGCCGCGGACATCGGAGAGCGTCCTCTTCTCAGCTTTGTGGAGGGCGAGCAGGCCGGCGTGCGGCCTGCTCGCCCTCCACAAAGCTGAGAAGAGGACGCTCGGCCGCATTAGCGCGGGGTCTTTGCTCTCTGGCTGCAGAGATGTGGTCCAAAAGCTCCCCGGACCGTCGGCCATCTCTTCCCGGATAGATGCTAATGCTGGATGGATGCTAATGCTAACGGAGGGAGGCTGTGCTGTAACTCTACTCTTATGATAACATGTCGGCTCGCAGCTGTCTACTTACTGTCCTGCTCTCTGCTGTGTCATTGAGTTTGGACGACCGGAAGGGTGGAAGGCAGGAGGAGGGGGAGGAGGGGAGGGGGGGGGGAGGAGGAGAGAGGGGGAGAGAGGGAGGAGAGAGGAGGAGAGAGGAGGAGGAGGAGGAGAGAGGGGGGGAGGAGGAGAGAGGGGGAGAGAGGGAGGAGAGAGGGGGAGGAGGAGGAGAGAGGAGAGAGGGGGGGGAGGAAGAGAGGGGGGAGGAGGAGGAAGAGGAGGAGGAGGGGGGGGGTAAAAACTGAATGAAGGACAGAGGGAGGAAGGGGGGGGGGGGTATGGTGTGTGCGTGTCTCTCTCTGTGTCTGTGTGCGTGTATGTGTGTGTGTCTGTTTGTGTGTGTGTGTGTGTGTGTATGTGTCTGTCTATGTGTGTGTGTGTGTGTGTATGTGTCTGTCTATGTGTGTGTGCGTGTGTCTCTCTATGCCTGTGTGTGTGTGTCTGTTTTTGTGTATGTGTGTGTGCATGTGTCTGTCTGTGTGTGTGTGTTTTTGTGTGTGTGTGTGTGTGTATGTCTGTGTGTGTGTGTGTGTTTTTGTGTGTGTGTGTATGTGTCTGTCTGTGTGTGTGTGTGTGTGTGTGTATTTGTGTGTGTGTGTATTTGTGTGTGTGTGTGTGTATGTGTGTGTGCATGTGTCTGTCTGTGTGTGTGTGTTTTTGTGTGTGTGTGTGTGTATGTGTCTGTCTGTGTGTGTGTGTGTGTGTGTGTGTGTGTTTTTGTGTGTGTGTGTGTATGTGTCTGTCTGTGTGTGTGTGTGTGTGTGTATTTGTGTGTGTGTGTATGTGTGTGTGCATGTGTCTGTCTGTGTGTGTGTGTTTGTGTGTGTGTGTGTGTGTGTGTGTATGTGTCTGTCTGTGTGTGTGTGTTTTTGTGTGTGTGTGTGTATGTGTCTGTCTGTGTGTGTGTGTGTTTTTGTGTGTGTGTGTGTATGTGTCTGTCTGTGTGTGTGTGTCTGTTTTTGTGTGTGTGTATGTGTGTGTGACTCTCTGTGTCTGTGTTTCAGTTTTTGTGTGTGTGTTTTTGTGTGTGTGTGTCTGTTTGTGTGTCAGTTTTTGTGTGTGTGTGTGTGTGTGTGTGTATGTGTGTGTGACTCTGTGTCTGTGTGTGTGTGTGTGTGTCTGTTTGTGTGTCAGTTTTTGTGTGTGTGTGCGCGTGTGTGTCTTGTGTGTGTGTCACAAGGAGCAGCGTTTAAGGGTCATGGAGGTCGCAGCCTCCTTCCTCCTCCAGAACAGCTTAAATGGTTCCATCTCTCCGTTGAGGCCGGTGTGTTCCTGGTCTCAAAGTAAAGGTTAGAAATCCGGTGCCTGGTCGCCCGGCGGCCTCCGGCTCTCACGTTACACCAGTTTGAGTTTCAGCGCCTGCTGCCTCATGAAAATAGCCGTGTAGTCATCCGGCTCACGGAGGAAGATTGTTGTGTGAATGTCGTCGCCTTACTTAAAAAATAAAAAATGTCCGGTACAAACGTCAGAAAACACAGCGAGAGCTGTGTTTTCTGACGTTTGTACCGGACATTTTTTACTTCTCGCTCTGTCTCTCTCTCTCCTAACTTTCCTGCTTGTGAAGGACAAGTGAGGGAGGGAGGGAGGAGAGAGGGTGGAAGGGAGGAGGAGGAGGAGGAGGAGGAATATGAATAGGCAGTGGAGTGAGTGCAAAAAAGAAAGTGGAGGGAGAAGAAGAATGAAAGCAGAGCGTGTTGACAAAGACACTAGTTCACTTTGTTCTATTTGCTCTGATCCAAAATGTTCATTTATCACAACACTTCACCTGCTATGATTCTTCCCTCTTCTCCTCCTCTCCTCCATGCGTTCTCTCCCTCCTCTACTTTTCTCCTTCCCCTCCATTCTTTTCATTGAAATGAGTTAGCGAGGGAGGTGGGGGAAGGCAGGGAGGAGGGGGGGGGGGGGAGTTTTTCTAATTGAAATTCTTTTCAGGGTCTCCATGGGAATAGTAAAGTTTGTTGAGAGGGAAAGAAAGACAGCAAGGGTGAACAAATGAAGGGAGAGAGAGAGGGAGGGAGGGAGGGAGGGAGAGCAGGACAGAGACGGAGCAAAGAATGGGAAAGAATTTCCTCCAGCGCCTCGAACGGGAAACATTCACTTATTCTTCACCTTGATAGATTGTATTTCATTTTATTTTTATACAGCCCCTCCCTCCCTCCTTCCCTCCCATCTCCATCGCTCTCCTCCTTTCTCTCCCTCTCATTCTTTCTCTTTTCTTTCCTCCTTTGTCACCTGTCACCCCTCCCTCCCTCTCCACCCTCTCCATCTGTTTTCCCCTCTTACTCCAGTGCTAAAGAGGGACAATGGCACCCCATGCTGTGTAATGGTGTGTGTGTGTGTGTGTGTGTGTGTGTGTGTGTGCGTTAATATATCGAAGCTCATCTGTTCTTTGCTTTCGTTGTCACAGGTCGATGATGCCATGCTTATGTTTGACAAAACAACCAACAGACACAGAGGTACGTACGCAGAGTTATCACACACACACACACACACACACACACACATTATGTTAATGTGTCCACACGTTAATGGGGACTCATACAAGCGTGTCCTCGTAAATGAAAGGAGACGCAGCGGGGTGGAGTCACTCGCTGAACTTCCACAAAAATAAAAATGCAGATTTATTTCCTCAAACGAAGTGGGAAGGCGAGAGAAGGCGAAGCGGCTCCGTCCTCTCGGAGGTCAGCGGGTTCACTCTGGACTTCACGGGACGGGTGGAGGAAAAAGAGTCGGGTGGAGCGAGAGACATTGACGCTCTTCGACCAATCATCACGCTCAATCTGGGCCACGCCCCTTAACAGCTCCTCCTTGATTGACAGGCGCCTTGATGTCTTTTAGCTTTGTGTTGGAAACGGCTTTTGACGTGTTTATGCCACTTTTTAACTGAGTCTGTTTGTGTTTGTTCGTGTCTTCCAGGCTTCGGCTTCGTCACCTTTGAGAACGAAGACGTCGTGGAGAAAGTGTGTGAGATCCACTTCCACGAGATCAACAACAAAATGGTACGCATGTCAGCAGCAACACGTATGCAGGGTTCTTACGGTCATGGCGTTTTAAAATGGTTATGTCCAGGCCTGGAAAAGTCCTTGAAAAAAATAATATCCCAAAAGTTTAGTAAAAGTCATGTAAATGTGTTATATTCATGTGTTCATTTACGCTGAGTTTGAAATAATTAATTTGAAAAGAAAGACTCAAAATATAAGCAGGCATACATACAGGCATCTATATAAATGTTTATTCTTTTAATCAAACTATTGTCTCATTCATTTGAGTCATTTAAGGTTTACTGTATGCTTTGTATTCTATTGTTAGTTTAAATACTACATTTACTCACTTTTTACTGTTTACACCCAGACTTCACTAAATGTTTGTCATGGACATTTGGTTTAAAGTCATGGAAAAGTCATATTGAGCATCTTCTACTTCGGGGTGTGTTGGATTTGTGTGAGCTGCTCTTTAATCTTCTGCCATTTGTGATTAATTTGTGATTATAATTAATAATAAACGCTGGTCACTCCTGTTACTTAGGTGGAGTGCAAGAAAGCCCAGCCCAAGGAAGTGATGACGCCGACGGGTTCAGCCAGAGGCCGCTCCCGGGTGATGCCCTATGGGATGGATGCCTTCATGCTGGGCATCGGCATGCTGGGTAAGATTCAATATCAGATATATATATATATATATATACGTATTGCAAATACATTGAAGTACAGAAGCTCAACACAACATACACATCGACATTAGTGGGTAGTTTGAGCACAAATATGTCTTCATGTAATGTCACAGTTAGTTATGTATTTAACTGTTTAATTAAAGGATAGTTTGGGTTATTTCTCATTTTCATTGGTCAAAATATAGGCCGGTTTCAGGCTGTAAGAGAAATGAGTTGTTGGCTATACATTTAATGTAAATCTAGTCCAGTTTTGTGCTTTTTTATTTGATGCTGCAATATAAAACTGAACGCCTGCCGTGTTCAGGATGTCCTCTGTTCCTCCTTCAATTCTGTATTTCTTTACTTCACCCGTTAAATGTCAAGGAAAAGAAAATGCAGTTCACTTGAACTAAAATTGTTTTTTTAATTGTGCTGATATGAATATGTGAGCTGACGTCTACGTGCTCATCTCCAGTGGATAAAACTACCATCTACGATGTAAAAAATTAGAGGTCACAGACTGAAGGTCGACCGAGCTCTACACACTGGGAAATATGGTTTGAAAGCATCCTCATTGAGAAAAACAAACCGTCATTCGTGGGTGTTTGGCTCCCTCTACTGGCATTAGGTGGTAACTCATTGATCCAGAGAATCTCTATAAACTCAGAATACTCACCGGCTGGTTTAAAAGAACCCAGAAAGAGAGAGACACCTACACACCTGAATCTCAAGTATGCATTCCTAATAACGGCTGCGTATAAATAACCTGGTCTAATGTATACAGTATATAGTAACGATTATGTGACATCATAGAAGGAAATAGCTGATGGGAGGCGGGTCATCAAACAGGAAAAGCTCTGGTAGCACACGCAACGTGATTGGCTGCACAGGTTCATGATGAAAATCCTCTTACAAGTAGGCAAGTTCTTGAGGTCAGACAAGTCAAAACCTCCTTAAAGTTTGTGTCTTCATGTCTTCATGGCTCTTTATTCAGCGAGTTAATTATGTTTTATTTAACAGGCTACCCAGGGTTCCAGACTACTACCTACACCAGCCGCAGTTACTCTGGGATTGCACCTGGTTACACTTATCAATTCCCAGGTAAGTTAGCATTCACATTTCTTGCACTCTTTGTGTGTCTTGAGACGTTTATAAGATACAGGCTGTAGCGTGCGCACTTAAAGCCATCTTAACTCGTTATTTCATTCATCCTCACAGTAGATGTTTAACTGTCTGAGCGTCCATGATGGCGTTGTGCTGCATGGTGACTGACCTTTACTCGACCTTCTCTGTTTCTAGAATTCCATTTAGAGAGGACCCCGCTCATGACATCTTCCCACCCCGCTGAGCTGGCAGGTCAGTGCTCCTCTTCCTCCAAGAAAGAAAAAACAAGCATTTTAGGATTGAGTAGTCAAATGAAATGGCTGCCAAGAAGAGGGTTTAAATTTAGATTTAGATCAAGTTTAAATTTCATGTCAACTGACAAAGCCTTTGATGAAAACAGTCAGCGTGTTAATAACCGAGGTGATAAGAGGGAACAAGGGAAAACAAGCTCTGTAACTTCCTGCCATTAATTCCAGTCAAGTGTTTTTTCAGCGGTTTTCTAAAATGCATCTTTAGAAACGCTTCAAAAGATCCTTTAAAATGACTTTCTGTCTGAATCCTGTGGCAGTAGCAAAGTGCCACTAAGAGTCGACCGAAAAGGTTTCTAGCAAAGAAAAATGTGTTTAGAATAATCATTTGAATTAAGTATTAAAATACAATTGTTTTAAAAATAAATTACATTCAAATAATACAAAAAAGTGTATTAAAACCCCAAATAAGTCAATCTTAAGCCTAACTGTATATTATATTTAATTAATTAAGGTACAATTGAAATGAAACATCTAATTCAATTAGATCTAAATGATCACTTTGATTACCATGAACAGGTCTTCACTGCCTCCAACTTCTCATGATTCATCCAGTTAGGATCTGCTTCCAGCCGGAGGACGAGCACACTGCCATCTACTGGCTCAGAGTTGTACTTCTCCTCATCATGATGTTGATTTTGTTCCTTATTTAAAACACACAGCGTCAGATTGTATTGGCCGCTGTGGTTTTGATCCGTAGCGCGCTGCACCAGCTGGATTTAAATCGGACGGCAGATGTTTGCACAGCTGTCAAGTGGACCGACAGCGAGCTGTAGATGGTGACTCGTGATCTGATGTGAGCGCCGTCCTCAATGATGATGCAATAACCTGGTTTGTTTGTAACCCTCAGCCATTCCCCTGACTGCCTACGGACCAATGGCAGCAGCCGCTGCAGCCGCAGTAGCTAGAGGTATGTGTGTGTGTACATGGTCCTGCTTGGACAAATACAAGAGTATTTTTAGACGTGTGTGTGTGTGTGTGTGTGTGTGAAGCCCTCTTATGCTGAAGCCTGACTCGTCTCCGCCGTCTCTCAGGCTCCACCCCTTCACGCACAGCTGGTTTCCTGAACACCAGCAGCCCTGGACCAATGGCTGAACTGTATGCCGCAGCCAACCAGGACTCAGGAGTCGGCAGCTACATGAGCGCCGCTAGCCCCTCCCCCAACGCAGGGTTTGGTCACGGTCTAGGGGTAGGTCATGTGCTCCCCCCCAAAGTGCACACACACACTTCAGTACTCGCTCGGCTGCACGTATTATTCACAAATGTAATAGAAAGTGTACCCTCTCATGTCCGTGTATCCCCAGGGCCCGCTGATTGCTACTGCATTCACTAACGGCTACCACTGAGACGACAGGTCACTGAAGCTGGGAGGGGCCTCTCTTCTGCTGACGAGCCAATCAAAACGCTGGCTGCCCTCCGATGGCACAACCCGATTGGCCGGCCACAGGCTCTACCGGCTCCCTGTGGCTCCACCCACCGACTGAATATCTTTTTTTGAAATCCTGAACTCTGTTTTTGCTGTACTAATCTCACTTCAACATAACGTCCC
Organism: Taurulus bubalis; assembly: GCF_910589615.1. Taxonomy (NCBI): domain Eukaryota; kingdom Metazoa; phylum Chordata; class Actinopteri; order Perciformes; family Cottidae; genus Taurulus; species Taurulus bubalis. Next base: position 27,755,842 of record NC_136593.1, on the reverse strand, counting down.
CCGTCTCTCCTCTTTTGTCCTCATGTAGTGTTATAACTAGACCCCGCCCCCCTTTTGTTATCCATTATTTTTCTTTTGAAGCTGAGAAAAGAAAACTGAAAAGAAGAAGAAAAAAAAAAATCTCTGAGGACCGGTTGTCATCTTTGTCAACAAAGCCGCAGAGGACCATTGTACGTTTTTACTTTTTTTTTTTTTTAAATATGATTTTATTTCAATGTGATATGTCGTTTCATCATGAAATCCTCCGAAGCCGTTACTGATGTGAAGCGAGAGAAGAAGCCGAGCGACGACAGGGTGTTTGTCCGACGACCGTTTTTAAACAAAGGAAGAACAAAATCCAACAAAGTCCTCTTTTTAACTCGAGCATCGCGGAAACGTGGGAGAAAAAAACAAACCTAAAATGTATATTTTGGTAGTCTTTAAAAACAAAACCTTTGTAATATTGTTATTAATATTGACATAATAATAATAATAATCTGTAAGGTATTTTATTCTGTAATTGGTTTTAAAGCAATGTTTTTATGTCTTCCTGTAAGATATTGTACATAGACGTTGGGATGAGGGGATGGAGGGGAGGGGGGCGGGGCTTACCGAACCAGCTCGCATGTCATTGGTTGGTTTGAAAGGGTTAACAGCTGTTCGGTTGGCTGTCATCTACTACTTATGTGTGGTCATCTCACTACTTTTATCAGGACGCATAAGGTGTGTGCACGTTGTCGGCCGGCGGCTCCAGCGCTCAACGAGCTGTTGAGAAATAAAGCTTCCAGGAGCTCGTCCGGCTTCAGTTAAATAACAGTTCTGTCACAAACTCATCACTGTGTTTTTGCTTTTGCGTCTCGGAAAAAAAAGCAACTTCGTCTTCATAATTCAAAACCAGATTTCTTGCATCTTCACGAGAACTACTTTTTAGGATAGCGGACGACTGGGAGCATCACGGGAGGAAGAGATCCGGGGTTCACGGGGGGGCGGGGTTTGACTTGACTTCCTCTTTTTTGAAAATATTATATATATATTTTTGCGCGATTCACTTCTTAATGTTTGTGTTTTTATTGTTTTCTTTTTTTATTCTTGTATGCGGTGTTTCTCCACCGTGGAAACAAATGAAGGACATTCTCAGAGAAGCAATTGTAGAAAAACATCACAATCCTGTTGTGTCCTCTTCGCTAGTGAAGGTGCATGTGATTGCGTCTGAGTGTGTGTGTGTGTGTGTGTGTGTGTGTGTGTGTGTGAGCGTTTGTGCGCACACATCAAGGTGTAATATGGAACTACTTTTGGCAACGAAGGAGCATTTCGATTGCCAATTTTTTTTGGTACTAAAAAAGAAGAAGAAAAAAAAGATCACCCTGTTCCATCGAGGCTCGTCTGCTCCTCTCCCTCCCGTTTCATATTTAGGTTTAATAAGTTTGTGCACCTCTGCAACCAACATCTTATTGTTTCCATACAGTTGCTGCTCTGTGCAGTGGTGAGCAGGGGGGGTTTGGTCAGGGAGCCGGAGGTGGAACAGGGTCTCGCTCCCAGCCGGCTCTGATGCAGGACCTCAGTACAGACGCTGCACTGGCTGGCAGGAAAAGTCAAAATAAAAAGTTGGAACAAATTCAACGTTTGCAAAAACCAGCCGGCTGTTTGCCGCTCGGCACGGCAGAGAGAGAGCTTCCTGATCCAGCCGGTAGTTCCTCCGTCAGACCGCCTGGGACACGACATAAAACTACTGCTGGACACCAACACTGTAACTTTTTAACTTACAATAAAGCAATAAGTTATTTTTTACCTTACAAATGAAAATAGTACTATTATTGGTAAAAAGCAGACGACGTGTGGATAATTCTGCGGCATTAAGACTTATTTTCAGAAAAAAAAAGAAACTATATTTTTCTGTTTTGAGATCTTGTTCCCCTTGTATATTGATTTTAATGATGTCTTTTGTTGTGTTGATGTACGGAGAAGGGCCAAGCTTGTTGCTCGACATGAGCCCTGTTAAAGTTTAAGATTTGGGCTGTTCCCCGCCGAGCTTTACAACACTGCTTTTCTTTTCTTTTCCCCTTGTTTTATTTTTCTGATAATTTCAATTTTAAAATCCTAATAAATTATTCTAAAGCGTTTGATTCTGACTGTTATTATTATTATTATTATTATTATAGAGTTGACTTCATATGCATGCACACTGATGTCACACCAGTTTACCAACAACTCTCACCGTTCCATCCAACAGTGAACTTTCTCCAAGGCTCCGTTCACACTGCAGGAAAAGAATATTTCCAAAATCCATCTGGATTCAACTGAATTGAACTTTGACCCTAAAATATTCTGACCTCCACGACACACATCCAATGGGAGACTGGCATGTACAGGGATCAGCGAACAAGTATTTTCACTTGTGTGTGTGTGTTGATCTGTTTACAAGAGTAATGAAGAAAGTGACAGGAAAGTAGAGCAAACCGACAACGTAAAGTAAACAATGAGAGGAAATACAAATAATAAAAGTAATTAAAATAATGAATTAAAACACACAATTCCACCCACACACACATGGCCTTTATGTTTGTTCAGAGTTTGTAATACAGTAGATTTGGTTAAAGTAAATCAGACAGAATTCACCACCTTTTATGAAGAATTCCAATCAGTGCAGATGGGAAATGTAGTCCACTGAAGACATACATTCCTTGTCATTTAAAAGATGGAAAATATTATGGCCTTAAAGACACGTGTGACACCGTTAACATCCATCACCACCTCCGACCCGGAGACATGTTAACTCTCTTGGCCCATCAGAGTGTTGAGTCTGTTGTATAAGTTTTTGGCACAAACATATTATAGATTATGAGTATCTAGCTAGATTGGTCTACTTACAACTGAGGTGCCTCGTGCTTTCTCAGGACCTCTAGCTAGTGACGCGCTTGCTAGCTGGCTTGTTTGCTAGCTGGCTTGTTTGCTAGCTAGCTAGATACTCATAATCAATAATATGTTTGTGCCAGCAAACTATGAAGCATACTCAATACTCATGCCACTGACGGGCATCGCTCACCATCATATTAATGTTCTTTATCCCTTTGTTGTGTCTATTTAACTTTTCTGTTGAGAAGATAACTGAGACTTGTGTTAGCTTTGAGGCAATGCTAACCATTCAATGTTGTTTATGAATGTGTTTTAAGCCTTAGATAGTCCTCACTTTAGATGAGGTCACACAAAATACTTAACTAATACTTAACTAACGACTAGTAACTACCTGAATTAATCATGAATTGCAGTATTAAAACACGTTTATAAAGCACATGTTAAGATTAGTGCATCCTCTAAGTCCTTAATAACTGGTTTGCATATTACTTTAGTATGAAAACACAATCATGAAAAGCATAATAGTCAAGCTTATTAATGAAGTGTTCATGTTGGAATAATGCTTTATAAATGATGAATTAAGTGTTTACTCAAGCTTTACTAATGCTAAATAGTGTGTAGTTATTATAAAATGCTACCAGAACGAGGTGTGACAAGACCATGAGTCAACGTGTGGCCTGATGGTTTTTGCAGTTTTAAATCTGACTAACTATTCCAGTCAGACTGAAAGAGGAACGCCGTCCAGCAGAATATCCGACCCGCCGGGTTAACAACTCATAGACGTCTCATGGCAGCGGCCCACCTCCAGGGATCGTTTCCACGGATCAGCATGCTGAGCCAGCCGCGGTAAAAAGAGTCTGATCCCTCACACTTCGTCCTGGATGGAGGCCAGAGGGTGAGGGATCCTCTCCCACCTCTCCCCACCTCTCCCCACCTCCCTCTCTCCCCACAAACCTTGTTTTCCCAGCATTGAAAGAGGACCAGCACTTAACATATCAGACTTATCCAGCCGACTTTTGAACTTCAAACTATTTTGTTAGAAGTTGGATTCCATCTGTCATCATTTCATCGTTTCTCGTTTCCACCCCTGACTGTGTTTCCTTCCCGTCAGGTACGATGGCTCTCGGGGTGCAGGATCCACGGGTTAAACATTCCCTGAGTGGAAGTGTATTTTTCGACCAAGGCTCTCTCGAAGAACCTCCACCGCCACTCCGCAGCTACCTCTGTTTGACCATTCTCACCTGTTTCTGTCCCGCTTACCCCGTCAACATTGTGGCCCTGGTCTGCTCTATCATGGTAAGCGTGGCATATCTAATACATACATATATGTATATTTATATATATATATTATAATGTACTGCTGTCGTTGAGGAGAGAAGATACATTACTTCTCTTCGGGATGGTGACTGTGTTTCAGTTTCACAGTGTTAATGAATGTGTTGGACACGAAGATGCAACGCAGACACCCACACGCACACACACACACACACACACACACACACACACACACACACACACACACACACACACACACACACACACACACACACACCTGTTCTGCCCATCAAAATAAACCTCCATTTTGGAAAATGAAACAAAACTTGCATGTTGCAATCTGATATAAACATCCAGTAAAGTTTCCAGTAATCTGTCTGCAGGCCCGTTTGATGTTGTTTTACCAACATCCAAAATGCGGTTAGTTTAAACTGATTAATAAAGGCATTAATTGGCTTTTATATTGACTGATCATTTGATCAAATGCTCGGTGGGTTTGCTAGCGTCGCCACTTTTGAAGTGAAATCCTAAAATGTATTGACATAACATAAGCAAGCATGATAAGCAATTGGCAGGGTCATCTGTGTAACTCAGTGCTTTCTTGTTCTCAGTCTAGGAACAGCTACTATCAGGGTGACTATGATGGGTCCAGACGGCTGGGCAGGAACGCCCGTCTGGTTGCCGTTGCCTCCATCATCATCGGCCTTCTCGTCATCGCCATCTCCTGCATCGTTCATTTCACCACCGTAAGACACAACCCAGGGTATATTATGACGTCACCATACTTTATTGTTCATTTCACCACCGTAAGACACAACCCAGAGTATATTGTGACGTCACCATACTTTATTGTTCATTTCACCACCATAAGACACAACCCAGAGTATATTATGACGTCACCATACTTTATTGTTCATTTCACCACCATAAGACACAACCCAGAGTATATTATGACGTCACCATACTTTATTGTTCATTTCACCACCATAAGACACAACCCAGGGTATATTATGACGTCACCATACTTTATTGTTCATTTCACCACCATAAGACACAACCCAGGGTATATTATGACGTCACCATACTTTATTGTTCATTTCACCACCGTAAGACACAACCCAGGGTATATTATGACGTCACCATACTTTATTGTTCATTTCACCACCGAAGGACACAACCCAGGGTATATTATGACGTCACCATACTTTATTGTTCATTTCACCACCATAAGACACAACCCAGAGTATATTATGACGTCACCATACTTTATTGTTCATTTCACCACCGTAAGACACAACCCAGGGTATACTATGACGTCACCATACTTTATTGTTCATTTCACCACCATAAGACACAACCCAGGGTATATGTGACTTTACCATACTTTATTGTTCATTTCACCACCATAAGACACAACCCAGGGTATATTATGACGTCACCATACTTTATTGTTCATTTCACCACCGTAAGACACAACCCAGGGTATATTATGACGTCACCATACTTTATTGTTCATTTCACCACCGTAAGACACAACCCAGGGTATATTATGACGTCACCATACTTTATTGTTCATTTCACCACCGTAAGACACAACCCAGGGTATATTATGACGTCACCATACTTTATTGTTCATTTCACCACCGTAAGACACAACCCAGGGTATACTATGACGTCACCATACTTTATTGTTCATTTCACCACCGTAAGACACAACCCAGGGTATATTATGACGTCACCATACTTTATTGTTCATTTCACCACCGTAAGACACAACCCAGGGTATATTATGACGTCACCATACTTTATTGTTCATGTCACCACCGTAAGACACAACCCAGGGTATACTATGACGTCACCATACTTTATTGTTCATTTCACCACCATAAGACACAACCCAGGGTATATTATGACGTCACCATACTTTATTGTTCATTTCACCACCGTAAGACACAACCCAGGGTATATTATGACGTCACCATACTTTATTGTTCATTTCACCACCGTAAGACACAACCCAGGGTATATTATGACGTCACCATACTTTATTGTTCATTTCACCACCATAAGACACAACCCAGGGTATATTATGACGTCACCATACTTTATTGTTCATTTCACCACCGTAAGACACAACCCAGGGTATACTATGACGTCACCATACTTTATTGTTCATTTCACCACCGTAAGACACAACCCAGGGTATATTATGACGTCACCATACTTTATTGTTCATTTCACCACCGTAAGACACAACCCAGGGTATATTATGACGTCACCATACTTTATTGTTCATTTCACCACCGTAAGACACAACCCAGGGTATATTATGACGTCACCATACTTTATTGTTCATTTCACCACCATAAGACACAACCCAGGGTATATTATGACGTCACCATACTTTATTGTTCATTTCACCACCATAAGACACAACCCAGGGTATATTATGACGTCACCATACTTTATTGTTCATTTCACCACCGTAAGACACAACCCAGGGTATATTATGACGTCACCATACTTTATTGTTCATTTCACCACCGTAAGACACAACCCAGGGTATATTATGACGTCACCATACTTTATTGTTCATTTCACCACTGTATGACACGAACCGAATTGAATTCAAATTGTCATTGTGAAAATAGCACTTTGAAAGAAAAAAACTGACTTTTGAACTAGGTCTATTTTTAAATAAAGGAATATATTATTTCATTCAACTCTGTTATTATGATAAAAATGCTGGTCGACCATTTTTCCCCGAACAGCCATATTGTCTGTCCAGATAATTCACTCTCACAATTTCGTTGTTGTTTACATTCCTCCTGAGGAAAAATAAAAAAATGCAAAACTGTTTTTCTCTTAATAATTTAAATCATCTCTGCCAATAGATAATGAGTTTGGTCATGCACGTGCATCTCTGTGTCTGTCCACAACTAATCTCGCATTATGCTGCACCAACCTGCAGGATGTTCATGGCTGCATGCTCAAAGGACCTCACACTCACACTCAGACCTTTCATTGCCTGTTATTTACTGCCACTGATTGGCTGCTGCCTCCCTCTCCACTCCTAACCAGACCCTGGCCAGCAAGTTATGGACCCTAACCCTGTGGCCTGTATTCATTCATCAGACGTTACAGCAGTGGCCATCACAGATCTCTACTGAGTCTAGCTTTGTCGTTTTGGCATGTTCTTCTTGCACATTATGAATGGACAAGGCTGCAATTGTATCTTGTGACGCAACTCTGTGTTGCATACAACCTGTATGTTTCCAACAATCTGACTATTCTGACTATTTATTCCATAATTTAAAATCTATTTATTTTGTTCATCTGCATCGTGCCACATGATGTGAAATGCGGCTCGCAGGTGGAAGATATCGTGGAAAAGAAAAGTCTCATCGTCTCTGCAATATGTATGATATAGTGCATTGTTATGCAAGACAAAATACCTAATCATGCCGTGCAAATAAAAGTAAATTGCACATTTTATGACTTGGCTCTGGCAAATGTGTCTCCTGTGGGAACCTAATTCAAAAGATGTTCTTTAATGTCCTTCTGTTTGTGTTCCAGGGGGATTTTTGATTCTGTGGACGTGGAGAGGCAGAAGCTGTGGTGACGTCTGGGCTCAGGTGGCTCGTTCATCCTGTAGCATCTGCCGACGAGAGACTATTTGTACATTTCAATAACGCTTTAAAGTAAAAGGCAGCTTTCTACAAATGTGAGGGAAGGCATTGTTCACAGGATGTTTTTGTTCGGATGTGACTCCAATTTGAGAAATGTGTTTATTTGAATGTGTGTATTTTATCTAGAATGATGACTGTACATTGTCTTGATCAGAATACCTATTTTATCCATCAAGAAACACTTTTATGTCTGTTAATATTACGTTTTATTAGAAATATTTAGTAATTATTTTATGCTACACCATTTCTATTAATTGTTATTATAATGTGTCATTAATAAATTGATGAATAAAATAATGTACAGAACATATTTTTCTCATTTGTAACGCCAGATAATTTACAATGTTGTAATGCTCTTTAGCAAACTTCATATTAAACAGCAACATCATTTCTTGCTGCACATCATGAATGTGTCGAAGAAGTTTCATTCATTTATATTGATGAATTACTTTCTTTTTGTAAAAAAGGACTCAATTGATTATATTTCACTTAACTTAAATAAAACGACTTTTTAAAGTGAGAGCATGAACCTTTGAAGAGGAAATACAGATACACATTCACCAGTAAAAACACACTATTTACAATGTAAAACTGTGAGAGCTTTAACTGCAGTGTCAGGTGGGCTGGTATGAACAGGAGCGTATGGTGGCTAATGTTAGCATGTTTGGTTAGTTAGTATTTCCACTTGTGCTACGTTTACAGGCGTTAGCATTTAGCATGAAACCTATTTGTCACGTGTGGCTGATGCACAGCAAAAGTTACAAAGTATAACTTTAAAGTACAAAACATTACCTTGATGATGTCATCTCAAATGTAGATATTTGGCGGGACACATTTCTCAGAGAGCCATGCTTTACGGACCTGAGGTTTTAAAGTTTTTAACTTAAAAAAACAAACATATGTCTTGAACTAAATTGCCTCCATTTAACAACATACTGAAAAAAAAGTCCCCTTTTCTTGGCAAACGCAAGGAATATTTCACATTTGATTAGTTTAATCTTCTTATCGATATATTTAGGCTGCTCCTGCTGTGCTACCTGACTACAGCACACTGTCTCCGGTGTGGATGGACATCATGGCTCTTGGCTCCAGACGTTGCCAAATTTGACACAATATTCATATCATTTCCTATCGAAGTAAACACAAACCAAAAGATCACATTGCTTATTAAGTCTTAGAGATTCACGTCACCTGTTGCCTCTCACACATACACACCAGGCCCCTCTTTCAACCTTTAGAATATAATTAAAGAATCATGTACAGAAACTTCAGTCTATTTGCAATATGTATTTTTCACTCAAATTAATTTAGAAACCTCCTCTGAACCCTGAGGTGCAACCTGCCTTGCTGGGACATTTTCTTGTAGTTTGATATGTCACAGCATATCCCCAACTAAATATAGAACCCTCCCTCCCTCCCTGGTCACGTCACATGGTCAAGCAGAACCGGATTCTGTTGCAAGGGAACTGAAACGTATGAAAAGTGTCATAAAAGGCGGGGAGGAAATAAAGAGATGATTCAGACGGTTCAAGCAGGAGGGTCCTGATCCCGTGTGGCCGCTTCAATCTCATCTCACTGTTTCCATTATTGCTATTGAACAACAACACTCTCAGCTCTCCATAAACATAACATGTTTACATTTTCATATGCAGTACGTACATTTGCAGTCAAACCAATGTCCCGTGTGCAGGTGGAACTCAAAGCCTCTGATGTAACAGGTCTGCTGCCACGTTTCAGCACTTATTCTAATGCACTTGGACAAATGTGTGTTGGCGGTAATCTTGTGCTATTATCTCCCGTTACTTGAAAGAGAAAAGCAGTGTGTCTGTGAGCCTCCTCTTTGATGTCACACCAAAGCAAAACTCCAGAGAGCAAGATGAAAAATGAAATGAGTGCAGGGATTAGTCGACTTGAAAGCACTTAGTACGAACACTTTGGGATCAAGGTGGACTTTGTGACAGGGAACCGATTACTTACTCTAAAATGAAGCTCCTTTGTATGAAACATTCACACAAACTAGATTAATGAATGTAGTATTCATTCATTTTTTTAAGCATTCATGCTACATGAAAGATCATCTGGTTTCCAGCATCGTGAGACAACTGTCTGTTTTTTTATTCTGGTCCAGAATAATGAATTATTTTCTTTTCTCGCCTCGCATTCAAAGCGTTAGCTCACCTGAAGCGGTGCTGTTGTGTTGCTAGCTGCACCACAGCCCGACACACTCAGAGAGCATGGCGGACATGAAGCGCTCATAAATAGGCCGCTCGCAGCAGCTGCTCCATTAGCACACGATGTAGCCGCCGTGCGTTCATATCCCGTGACACATTCCTCCCAGGGAGCCGCAGTTTGATCCAGTCTGAAGACATGAAAGAGGATAACTGTGGGAATGAACACAAACATGCACCCAGGTACCTGAACTTAAAGTGTATTAAAAATACAGATTTTGTCTTTATTTAATAACATTTTTACCCTTCCTCTTGTGTTCGGGTTGGCACCGACCATTTCAGGTTTTTAAAAGCATAAATGAACCACATAAATGTGTTTATTGCATCAAGGCCGTTTGACTTTGTCAGGAACCTCCATTTCAACAAAATAATACAAAAACATGTTTTTTCACTAAATTATAAAATGCTCTGGTTGAAATTATGACCTTTGTGTTGTTAGGGTCGGTTTCAACTTGTTCTGCTTTTCCTTTTGTGTTTGTATTAAAGTTCTATTGATGAAAAAGAGATGTAAATATACATGGATCGAAATTGACCCGTTACACCATAGATGTTACTATAGTTAAAAATATTAAAATGAAGAAATAAATAAAACAAATGTATGTGTTCTAATACCCCTCAGTAATAGTCAGGTAACACAACAACCTTTTATTTATTTATATGATTCTCTTAAGGTTCATTTGACCATTTCTTTAATTGAAATGGACGTATCCTGACAAAGAAAAGGCTCAGAGGCCCACGCCAAAAATATTAAAACATACAACAATATGTTCATGGATAAGGAAGCCTAACAAGGTCACCAAGAGACGAGAAACACATTGGATGATAGATAATTGTTTTTAGTGTATTTTACAGCTGATTTAAGACGTGGGTCAAAACCGACCCGTTAACATAAGAGATGCTAACAGAAAGCTAACACAAGAGATGCTAACAGAAAGTCAACACAAGAGATGCTAACAGAAAGCTAACACAAGAGATGCTAACAGAAAGGTAACACAAGAGATGCTAACAGAAAGCTAACATAAGAGATGCTAACAGAAAGCTAACACAAGAGATGCTAACGGAAAGATAACACAAGAGATCCTAACAGAAAGCTAACATAAGAGATGCTAACAGAAAGCTAACACAAGAGATGCTAACAGAAAGATAACACAAGAGATGCTAACAGAAAGCTAACACAAGAGATGCTAACAGAAAGCTAACACAAGAGGAAGGTTAAGCTGCATTCATTCTTTTTTTCGATGATCTGCAGAGGTAAGATTGACATAATATCACCTGCTAGCATCGCTACAGCAAATGTGTTGCCAATTTAAATGTCCAGCAGACACGAAGCGACATCAGAGACGTGTTGTGACCACAGATGCAGATCTCATGTTTTTGGCCCTGAAAAAAACATATCTGGCTCTTTAGCTGCTAAATGCTCCACTATGTTCATCAGCTAGCTGCTAACGTTTCGGTCGGCTGTTTGGTCCGACAGATAGTGTAGAGTGGAGGTTTCTAGAGCCGGATCAGGAACTGGCGCTGATGAGAGCTGCGAGAGGAACCCACCACAGGAAAGCAGCGGGCCTGGCTTGTTTGAGCCTGTTTAGCCTATTCCTGGAAGCAGTTATCACTATTAGACTGATATCCAGTATGCTAGCGTAGACCTGCACAGATGCACAGCACGCATGCATGCACAAAGGACCGAGCGCATACTCTCCCCACAGGCTGACGTCTGGCATTAAGAACAGGCTGAAAGATGCTAACACACTCCTCAGAGCTGAGGGGAATTAAGTTCCTTATGTTGTGTGAACACCACAGTCGTTACAGTTATATTGTGTATGATTCCTCATGGGGACCAAAATAAACATGTTGTACTGATACAGAATGAATCAGTGAGTCAGTGAATGTATTTATATCATATATATATATATATATATCATTTGACAAACTGCCATGATGTCGCTGTCTGCTGTGGAGATGATTTTCACTCTGTTTATAAATGTATTTTGACAGCCAAGTCGACGCTGATGTCATGTCAACCATATCTTTATCCACTTGAAGTGATACCGCTACGCTAACAGCCGGATGCTTGTGGAGAGAGATCATATTAGTGAAGTGCTGACTGTTAAAATAACTTGAGTTCCTAAAGCCAAAGCCTTGATTTAAACACTTTCCAACACGAATGAAATAAAAGCAATTTGAACACACACACTGACTACTGCTTCTTCTCTTGTTCGCCTCGGCCTGAAACCAGGAGGGATCAGATCAAATAAGATCAAATAATAATATTTTATAGTGATTAGCGAATTTACTTCTGTTTACAATTATAGTAAGGACCACATTGCTCATGCATTAGCTGCCTAATGCTAAAGGACAACAGGCTTTTATATTCCGAATTCGGAGAGAAATACTTGTAGCTTTAATTAATTGTAGTCAAGTCATACTCTCTGAAATCATCTATGTAAATAGATATTATTTCAGGGAGTGCAGTTAGTGACAGTGTGGGCTCCCTGGTATCTCTGACAGCTTAACGAGGGTCAATGGACATCACTTTTACATAATAATAAAACTGCGTTCTATTAGGTTACATCTTGCTACAACCCTTGATATCATAAAGGTCTTGGAAGGACATAATTTACATCTGCCATGAATATATTTCCCTGTATCCAGGTCAGCGTTGAGTTCCTTATTCATGGTCTCACATGAATATGAATGAACTATAAGTGACACATATCTCTACATAACTAAATGTCTCACATAATGTAATTGAAGGATTACGTAAGGATCTTAATGTGAAAGCAGAAGAGATCATTCCTCAGCGGACCTGAACTCATCGTGAACTTCATGTCTCTGGAAACTTTGATCTTCTGTCTAAAAAGCTGTCAAACAGTCGGCGCACTGACAACAACAAAGAGTTGATGTTTCCAAACTCTTTATTGCATCTTTCTAAATCTGGCAGCAGGTTTCCCTCCCACATATTTCCAGTTCTTTCTTCAGTGATTTTAATAATCATTCCACAGGTGCATGGGATTTAGATTTACAGCAACCAGATGCCAGATGAATTTAAGAAGAGATATTTTCTGCAGCTGTGTGCAGCTATTTTATTTTTAATTTTCCTGGTCTTCCTGGGTCTTTGCTTCTGGGAAGACCTGCTTATATAAATATGTGCCTCTGCCATCACGATTTGGGAGCTAACAGTGAGTTCCAGTAAGTCCCGCCTTCACAACCAAGGGGCCAATCGGATGCATCAGGTTTTCTTTCTCAAAGTGAAACCTGACTTTGATCCCAAATCCTGGTATTTTGTGTGTGTGTGTGCGTGTGTGTGTGTGTGTGTGTGTGTGTGTGTGTGTGTGTGTGTGTGTGTGTGTGTGTGTGTGTGTGTGTGTGTGTGTGTGTGTGTGTGTGTGTGCGAGCGACAGAGAGCCAGTGTGACAGTTTCAAAGCCTTTTCCATCACGTTCAGTATAAATTATGCTCATTTCAGCACCAGCACAAGTTGCCTTTGTGTGTTTTTGGGGTATGACATCCACAGTCCCAGAGTGAAGCTACTTCCAGATTTCTGTGAAGCCGTTTAGTCTCCATAAAGGTTTTCCACAGTCGTATCAAACTGTCCTCCACTTGTAATACAGCGTGTGGCCTGTAGAGGGCCCTCAAGCTAAATGTTCCACGTGTCCCAGAGTAATGATCCTGCCCTCCAATAAGTTATAAACAGTAAACAGACATTTCTTCGAGATGACTGCACTTCTGTTTACATTTAGAAACCCATCACATTTGGATTAAACCATAAAAACTCAATTTTAATTTACTCTCCCACAAAGAACACATACTGTTGTCACACAGACATAAAAATAGGAAGCAACTTGAGCAAAATGAAAGCCCTGAAACAGAAACCTCAGTTCTCCTTTGCAACAGAACATGTCCTGTGGAGCAATTGTGTGTAAACTCCACACTCCACAAATGCTGCAATACTAATTGTTTCTCTGCATCATTTGTCTGCTGCGTTTCAGCCTTGAATACAGAATACTGAATACTGGAGTCATATTGTTATCAGTTCCTATGATGGAGCTGCTTACTGGAAACCTGCTGCAGTGACCGTGTGGCCGCTTACAGAGAAATGGAAGAAAAACACAAATTACCGTAAAACTGAACAAACAAGGAAACGTTCTGTATAAACAAAGCTTTGTAGTTTAACTTTCTTGAAGAAATGGTACTTTCTTGATTCAAGAATCACTTTGGATAAAAGGGTCAGCTAAATTCAATGTGATGTAAGATGTCATAAATGTCCTAATGTGAACCTTAATTTGGGTTCCTCTCATGAAATAACCCACACTAAATGTTTCAGAGAGGTAGAGAGGTAGAGAGGTAGAGAGCGGGAGAGGTAAATAGGTAGAGGTAGAGAGGTAGAGTTAGAGAGGTAAAGAGGTGTAGAGGTAAATAGGTAGAGGTAGAGAGGTAAAGAGGTGTAGAGGTAAATAGGTAGAGGTAGAGAGGTAAAGAGGTAAAGAGGAAGAGAGGTGGAGAGGTAAAGAGGTAGAGAGGTGGAGAGGCAGAGAGGTAAAGAGGTAGAGAGGTAAAGAGGTGTAGAGGTAGAGAGGTAGAGGTAAAGAGGTGTAGAGGTAGAGAGGTAGAGGTAAAGAGGTGTAGAGGTGTAGAGGTAGAGAGGTGTAGAGGGAAAGAGGTGTAGAAGTAGAGAGGTAGAGGTAAAGAGGTGTAGAGGTAAAGAGGTAGAGAGGTGGAGAGGTGGAGAGGTAGAGAGGTGGAGAGGTAGAGAGGTAGAGAGGTAAAGAGGTAAAGAGGTAGAGAGGTAAAGAGGTAGAGAGGTAGAGGTAGAGAGGTAAAGAGGTAGAGAGGTAGAGAGGTAGAGAGGTAGAGGTAGAGAGGTAAAGAGGTAGAGAGGTAGAGGTAGAGAGGTAAAGAGGTAGAGAGGTAGAGAGGTAGAGAGGTAGAGGTAGAGAGGTAAAGAGGTAGAGGTAGAGAGGTAAAGAGGTAGAGAGGTAGAGAGGTAGAGAGGTAAAGAGGTAGAGAGGTAGAGGTAGAGAGGTGGAGAGGTAGAGGTAGAGAGGTAAAGAGGTAGAGAGGTAGAGAGGTAGAGAGGTATAGAGGTAAAGAGGTAGAGAGGTAGAGGTAGAGAGGTAGAGGTAGAGAGGTAGAGGTAGAGAGGTAGAGGTAGAGAGGTAAAGAGGTAGAGAGGTAAAGAGGTAAAGAGGTGTAGAGGGAAAGAGGTGTAGAGGTAAAGAGGTGTAGAGGTGTAGAGGTGTAGAGGTAAAGAGGTGTAGAGGTAGAGAGGTGTAGAGGTAAAGAGGTGTAGAGGTAAAGAGGTAGAGAGGTACAGAGGTACAGAGGTACAGAGGTAGAGAGGTAGAGAGGTAAAGAGGTGTAGAGGTAAAGAGGTGTAGAGGTAGAGAGGTAAAGAGGTGTAGAGGTAAAGAGGTGTAGAGGTAAAGAGGTGTAGAGGTAAAGAGGTGTAGAGGTAGAGAGGTGTAGAGGTAAAGAGGTGTAGAGGTAGAGAGGTGTAGAGGTAAAGAGGTGTAGAGGTAGAGAGGTAAAGAGGTAGAGAGGTAAAGAGGTGTAGAGGTAAAGAGGTGTAGAGGTAAAGAGGTGTAGAGGTAGAGAGGTAAAGAGGTGTAGAGGTAGAGAGGTAAAGAGGTGTAGAGGTAAAGAGGTAGAGAGGTAAAGAGGTGTAGAGGTAAAGAGGTGTAGAGGTAGAGAGGTAAAGAGGTGTAGAGGTAAAGAGGTGTAGAGGTAAAGAGGTGTAGAGGTAGAGAGGTAAAGAGGTGTAGAGGTAAAGAGGTGTAGAGGTAAAGAGGTGTAGAGGTAGAGAGGTGTAGAGGTAAAGAGGTGTAGAGGTAGAGAGGTGTAGAGGTAAAGAGGTGTAGAGGTAGAGAGGTAAAGAGGTAGAGAGGTAAAGAGGTAGAGAGGTAAAGAGGTGTAGAGGTAAAGAGGTGTAGAGGTAGAGAGGTAAAGAGGTGTAGAGGTAGAGAGGTAAAGAGGTGTAGAGGTAAAGAGGTAGAGAGGTAAAGAGGTGTAGAGGTAAAGAGGTGTAGAGGTAGAGAGGTAAAGAGGTGTAGAGGTAAAGAGGTGTAGAGGTAAAGAGGTGTAGAGGTAGAGAGGTAAAGAGGTGTAGAGGTAGAGAGGTAAAGAGGTGTAGAGGTAAAGAGGTAAAGAGGTGTAGAGGTAAAGAGGTAGAGAGGTAAAGAGGTGTAGAGGTAAAGAGGTGTAGAGGTAGAGAGGTAAAGAGGTGTAGAGGTAAAGAGGTGTAGAGGTAAAGAGGTGGAGAGGTAAAGAGGTGTAGAGGTAGAGAGGTACAGAGGTGTAGAGGTAAAGAGGTAGAGAGGTAAAGAGGTAGAGAGGTAAAGAGGTGTAGAGGTAAAGAGGTGTAGAGGTAGAGAGGTAAAGAGGTGTAGAGGTAAAGAGGTAGAGAGGTAAAGAGGTGTAGAGGTAAAGAGGTGTAGAGGTAGAGAGGTAAAGAGGTGTAGAGGTAAAGAGGTAGAGAGGTAAAGAGGTGTAGAGGTAAAGAGGTGTAGAGGTAGAGAGGTAAAGAGGTGTAGAGGTAAAGAGGTGTAGAGGTAGAGAGGTAAAGAGGTGTAGAGGTAGAGGTAAAGAGGTGTAGAGGTAAAGAGGTGTAGAGGTAAAGAGGTGTAGAGGTAAAGAGGAAGTCCTTGTTTTGTCTGTAGGGCGGCTTTGCTTGTTGCCCACAAACACACACTCCTACACGCACACACACACACACACACACACACACACACACACACACACACACACACACACACACACACTCACACACACACACACACACACACACACACCCACACACACACACACACACACACACACACACACACACACACACACACACACACACGTCTGCAGAAGGCGCCCTGTGTAATTACAGCCAACCCATTCTCCTCTCCCTTATGCTTGATATCACTGTGACATCGACTCGCCCTCTCTCTCTTTCCCTCCATCCCTCTCTCTCTCCCTCTCTCTCTCTCTCTCTCTGCTATTGAAGAGCTCTCTCACCAGCAGTGCTCAGTCCTGTCTCGCCTTCAGTTGTGTGCGTAGTGCAGCGGAGGGGAAAGAAAGAGGGTGAGACAGAGAAGAGGGACGAGGGAAGAGGGAAGAGGAACTCCTGGAGAGGGAACTGTAATCTGTGTGAACAAAAGGAGGATGGAGGAGGACTGAATGATACAGCGGATCATTGAGTCAGAAGACCAACTGTTGTCCGTGAGGTAAGAGAGACACTCTTTGCTGCACGTCACACACTGTAAAGATCTGAGTGAATAAACATCCAGACAGAGGGAAAGACGCTCATCCACAACCCGAGCCTCTTAAATGTGATGTGATTACACTCTGAGTGCAACGACACACGAGAGAGACTTTCAGGGGAAGTTTTGAGTTGCTTGTGATTAATAACAATCCGTAATCTCTTAAGAGTGAAGAGGGAGGTCCTCTCCTCTGAGACACTTCAAACGACTTATCTAATCCTCCTGCAGGTCTGCATTAGAGGTGTGGGTGTAGAACTCACTGAGGAGGGGCTCAGACTCATTGATCTGATCAGATTTGTTTTCTCATTGCACATTAAGAACAATTGAAACTCAACATTCAACATATTTGTGAAAAAGAAATACATCCGTCTCTTCAAGGAGCAGAATGCACATTGCAATCACATCTCAAATCATTCGGAGACTCTGAGGATTTCATTGATCGATTCTCAGAATAAGTGATTCATTGTTTCTATTTTTGGTTATTTATGTCTTCTAAATCCAGCTGGTCACAACAACAGTAACTCAGAAAGTATTTTTCTGATGTTGTTTCGATGTTTTTATGAATTCAAAATCCAGAAAACACTCCTCCCCGTCTGTAGCAAGAGTTCCTGGTTAATTATTCACTCTACAAGTGCTATGCCAATGTACATTTATAGATATGCAAATGTCCTAATGGGACACTAGTGGGAGTGTGTTTTCACTCTAATTCCTGATATTGCATCCACATTAGCAGATGGGCCGTCTGTACTACAGATGTTTATTATGAAGAAAGATGATTGCATCAAGAGTGTAGACGTGTGAGTTTGATGATTATTTTTGTTGTTGGTGTGCAGCTGAAGGCTTGCAGAGCACCAGTGGAATCAAGAGGGGATTGGGATGAAACCATTATCATCCATTACCAGCCTGAGGAAGTGGATTGTGGCCAGTAACACTGGTTTTATTGCTTTAAACGCAGTGTTACTGACTGTTGTGATAATGGAGTGGAGAGATCAGCGTCTCCTCAGCGGAGAGCACACTCTTGTGTGTACGAGTGGAAATAAAACAGTCGAAGAATATTGCGTGATTATTTTGCAGCAGCCTAAATATGTTAAAGTTAACGAGCCTACCCACAATGCACTGGTGTGCATATTTGTACGTTGGTGACTAACCCGATTAAAACTCCACCTACCACGACACCAAGCTTCATTCTCAAATATAACATTTCAGTTTCTTTCTCATCGGCATGATTTAAAGAGAAAATACACTACTTTTAAAGCTGGTTTATAGGACTGTTATTTCATTCTTTAAATGCTAGGCGTTGAGTTTTCATTCAAACTAAATTATGACCATACCTGCATGCCATATTAGTGAGAGCAAACGAGGCCAAACTGCCTCCTAAATAACCTTAATATGGTTGGTTTCTGACAAGCAATGCAGCATTTAAAAGTATTTTTTAAACAGAGTACCGTAAAAGTCGGGTTACAAGCTGCTCCTACCTCCGGTCAGTGTCCCGCTGTAAGCTAGCAGCGGCGCTCATGCTAGTTCCCCGCTAAGA
The DNA here is from genome assembly GCF_910589615.1 of Taurulus bubalis. Classification (NCBI taxonomy): domain Eukaryota; kingdom Metazoa; phylum Chordata; class Actinopteri; order Perciformes; family Cottidae; genus Taurulus; species Taurulus bubalis. The sequence continues at coordinate 27,737,041 of NC_136593.1, read as the reverse complement.
GGGCAGAGGGGACGCGGGGAGCTAGCGCTGCTGCTAGCTAGCGCTGCTGCTGCTAGCTCCCCGCTGCTGCCACTGCTCGCATCCCCTCTGCCCTCTTAGCGGGGAACTAGCATGAGCGCCAGCTGGCTACAGCGGGGAGCTAACGGGGACACTGACCGAAGGTAGTAGCGCCGTGTAACCCGACTTTTACGGTAGTGCTCTCTCCACATTACATCGCCTCCAGCACACAACGAGGGGAACACAGCACCACCGATCTGTTTTAACAGAATATTCTTTAGTCTAAAAACACAGAATCCGTCGACACCGTTTACTCCCGAGCTTTTTGTAACCGTTATCTTGACTTCATTCGTCTCTCCTGTGCTGCGCATGGTTTTAAAGAGTTTAAGCCGCCTGCAGAATGATGTCTGTGAAACAGGAGAGCACAGCTCTGAATGAACAGGGGAACACTGCAGCTGAGAAGCAGCGGATGAATGTGAAGGCGTTATGTAACAAACAATGAAAGTATTTCAACTGACGAACACAAAGCGTGTTCCTACGGGCCGTTTCTCACTCTGCTTCTGTTCAGTGAGCCCTAATCCTTTTATTTGTCCCTGGTTTACAGGCACTGGGAGGCCTTTACTGGAGTCTCTTGGTAATCTCAGAAAAGGCCACGAGGCTCATCTGTACGGTGGAGCGGCGGCGCGTCTCCCTCAAGAAGCTAAAGAGGAAAGCGGCGCCTTGAGGAGTCATCGTTCATATCTGCAGTGAAACACCTCCCTGCTGTCGTCCAATCGAAATATTCAGCAATATTACGCCCCTTTAACTGTCACAATACAGATTGTTTTGGCCTCACGAAACCAAAGGAGTAATCATAACCATATGGATGAAAGCTTCAACGAATAAGTCTTAAATCAAGACATTGGCTTAGTCTCACTCATCCCACGATGCTGAATAAAGACGTCATGGATCCAGCTTGAACATCTCATCTGCAGTCCAGTCTTCATGATGGAATCTGAAGAGAGAACGCCAGGCCTGTCCACAGCCGCGCTGGTGGCCATCGCCTGCAACGCCTGCGTGGCCGTCCTCCTCCTCCTCCTGTGTCTGGTCCTCTACCGGGCCTGCGGGGTCCCCTCCAGCCCGGAGAGGCTGCCGGTGCTGGCTCCGAGCGAAGGAGAAGCCCGGCAGGTGAACGAGCACAAGTACCTGTTGACCTCCTGACTGCAGAGGGGCGAGTCAGAAGCAGCGGCGGATGACGAACTCTGTGACCGCGACCGAGGCCGAGACCGAGCGAGCACAGGAGCCGCCTGCGAGCGACAATCGGACTCGTCCTTCGCCGCTTTTAAAAGTGAGCTGACTATTTTTAAGCAGCTGCCACTTGTCAGAGGAATGCCGGCGTGACTGTTCAGCACAGACAAACGCATGCTGGGGAAAAGGACTCAAGGATGGATGCAGCTTACACAAAGACACAGAGAATGGATGCTAAGTGCTCGAAGAGCGGCTGGCCTGTTGTTTCTAAATATATCCTCTTATTCCACATTCTCTCCGGGGAAAAAAACAAAAGACAATACCAGTATATTGCTGAAAACAGGGACTTCAGCCTGTGTGTGTGTGTGTGTGTCATTGTCACTCATGAAAAGCAGCGATCTGTGAAGCTGAGGGCGTTACATAAGGACCAGAGAGGCTTAGTCCAGATTTGTATCCTCTTCAGTACGGCGCACACACACACACACACACACACACACACACACACACACACACACACACACACACACACACACACCAAGGCATGTTGTAGAGTTAAAATATATAACAATGTGTATTTTAAACTTACGAATATTATCCTTTTTGTCGATATCGGAGTAACCCAGAGTAAGGAGTAAGTAAGTAAGGATCTCAGAATATATTGGTGTCGATCACATGGAAATATGTCTGTTAAAGCTACTGTGTGTGTAGAAGATTTCCAACTTCCGGGCACCAAAACCGTGGATCTGATGATGGAAACAGAGAGGAACAGCAAAGCAATACACATACTGCTCGACTAACAAAAACTGGTCATCAAAATAATTCATAAGAGGCGGTAATCACTTCAATATTCCACTGAAACACAGTGTCTGCATTTATAGGACCATTTTGTCAGGTTGGAGAATATCAGAATGAAAACACAAGACGTTATGCTGTGGCTTTAGTAAAAGACAACTATCTGTCTTCAGAGGAAACCTTGAAAAGAAGAAGTTCATACACCTCTGAGTTCATTTTATTAGAATAGTTGACATCACAAGAGATACATAAGCAGATCAAGAAGCTACTGGTGCCCTTTACATAACAAATATTGATGATAAAAGAGTACTAGTACGCACGTTGCTCTGTAAATGCTACAGTCCTTCTCTAGAACGTGACCTTTGTCTTGCACGTTCTAAATGTTAGACCGCTCTTCCAACCCAAACCCAATGTGACACGCGTGTCGACAACAATCTACAAACATGCAACACAAACACATCTGACAACAGGAGGACAAACGGTTATCTGAGCAAACTAAAGAACGGTGACGAGGGAACTGGAACATTACTCGTTAAGCATGGTCTGTAAATGAAGCCTGATGGGGAAGCGCTGTAACTAACCTGTGAGAGGAAGTAAAGAGCTCTCAGGGAGAGAAGATGCATGTGGTTGTAGAACGATGCTCTGTGGAGAGAGAGAGGGAGAGAGAGAGAGATAGTGCTCTGTGGAGAGAGAGAGAGAGAGAGATAGTGCTCTGTGGAGAGAGAGAGGGAGAGAGAGAGATAGTGCTCTGTGGAGAGAGAGAGAGAGAGAGAGAGAGAGATAGTGCTCTGTGGAGAGAGAGAGAGAGAGAGAGAGAGAGATAGTGCTCTGTGGAGAGAGAGAGAGAGAGAGTAGTCTGTAGCAGAGAGAGAGAGGGAGAGAGAGAGAGCTCTGTAGCAGAAAGAGAGAAAGAGAGAGAGAGAGAGATAGTGCTCTGTGGAGAGAGAGAGTAGTCTGTAGCAGAGAGAGAGGGGAGAGAGAGAGAGCTCTGTAGCAGAAAGAGAGAAAGAGAGAGAGAGAGAGAGGGTGCTCTGCAGAAGAGAGAAAGAGAGAAAGAGAGAGAGAGAGAGGGTGCTCTGCAGAAGAGAGAAAGAGAGAGAGAGAGAGATGGGAGAGAGAGATAGTGCTCTGTAGCAGAGAGAGAGAGGGAGAGAGAGCTCTGTAGCAGAAAGAGAGAAAGAGAGAGAGAGGGTGCTCTGCAGAAGAGAGAGAGAGAAAGAGAGAGAGAGGGTGCTCTGCAGAAGAGAGAGAGAGAGAGAGAGAGAGAGAGAGATGGGAGAGAGAGATAGTGCTCTGTAGCAGAGAGAGATTTTGATTTTTACAAAAACACTTTATTTACATATTTTCAAAGTTTTACAAATACAATCAGTGTTAATGTAATAAAATAACAATAAATACAATAGAATCCTTGTTCTACCGTTTCCCTTTTTTTTTAAAACACCATCAGTCAGTTAAAAAATGTGTAAAAGACAGTTGACCGTCCGAAACCTTGCACAGTGTGTTCTTAAAACACCACCGCTCTACGAACGACTCAAGGTCGGAGATGTGGTGATAAAAACAAAACTGGAGCCAGAGTCTTGACCGGAGGTTGGTCCTCCACACTGCCGCCGCCTCCTGCCCATCCCCATGCTCGACCTGCCTCTTTCTGCTCGTGTAAATTGCCAGTTTAGCCTGGCCTGAGATGAAATTGAGGAGCTGCCACTTGTTTTTAAAACTTTTGTTGTAGCCCGCTCCCATAATAAACATTGTATAGGAGCCTCCACTGCGGGCTGGGGCCATCTTGTCCCCACTTCTTTGCCCACACAGTGGGGGGTCTGCCGCTCAGTCCGACCCGGTGGATGCACTTCACACAGTTGCGGTAGAGAGTCTCTTTGTCTGCTTCGTATGTAGTCAGTTTTGCAGGGGGTACGACTCTCAGAAGGGGGCCGGTCTTCTCTCCCAGGCCTGGGCTCAGGACGATGTCCGGGTAGGGGTCTGCAGTGTTGCTTCTGGTCTGGCTGCCCATCAGGAGGTGCCGGTCTTTCTGTGTTAGCCTCCAGGACCAGAGCCCCAGTATCCTCCCAGCCGCTCGGAGAGACTGCAGCCCCAGCAGAGAGCCCAGGGCCTGGGCGTCGGTCAGTGCCGGCCCCACTGCATCCACCAGCTGCTGCAGGGTCAGGGTTCCAGACTGGGTCAGCGCCGCCGTCAGGCCGTGTGTGGTGTGGTCGCTGACGTCCAGCCTGGCCCCATTGACCAGTGGTTCTCTCAACAACCAGTGCAGAGAGTTGGCTTCCGGGCACCTTTTGTGGTTAAAAAGGGCCCACGACTTGAAAACACCCTGATAAAAAGGAGGCAACGTAGTTAATTTTAAGAATTTAGGATCCATTAATAGACCTCCACCGCGTGTTTCCTTGTCAAATGTTTGTCGCACAGGGCAGCCATGGTGCTAGCCAGGCTACCCGCACCGCAAAAAAATAAACCCACTAAATACACCAAACACCAAACTATAAACTACTATGTGATTAATAAACTGCGTGAAAAGTATAACATTAACAGAGTGAAATCACGTAAAAGACGCACACGCTCCGTCCCACCACCTGATCTCTACTGAGAGAGAGAGAGATGACCTCCCAGCAGTCAGTGGTATTTTACTGAGGGACAAAGTCATTAAGAGAGAGGAATGAATAGAAGGCAAAATAAAGATGGACACTGTGAGTCAGAGCAGAGTTCTGTCCGTAGAGACTTTAAAGTCTTCCTCTCCTGGACGGGAGCCAGAGAAGCAGTCTGCATCTGGTCCATGACGCTCAATCTATTGACTCTTTAACTCCCCGTTCTCCTGCTCTTCACTTTGGAACAGGAAGTGGTAAAGAAATCCCTGCAGACGATCAGCCAACGCATCCTAATGTTGATTATTCACATGTATTAATACTGCAGTACAAATAAATGCATTGATAAGTAAAACAGAATACTTTATTTACAGCTCGAGAGCAATTAGACAAAACATGTTTTTAATAAAAGATATAGAAACATTTTGTTCTTGTTATGTTGATGTTTACTGCTTCACACAATAAGAAAAACACACGTTTGTGTCATGGAGGAGAATAAAGGGCTGTTCCACGTTGCTTGTCGCTAGGCTGTGATTGGCTCTGGTTCCCTCAGCAGACTGAGGAGCTTCTCCATCTTGGCTATTTCCACTTCTGGACCTTTCGGCGGCTCCTGACCCTTCTTGACCTACACACACACACACACACACACACACACACACACATTAATTGAAATGGACGTTAAGTCAATAGCAGCAGAGTGGGTATATTAATCCATTATATAATAATTTCTTTCCACTATATTGTGATGTTCTTTGAAGACATGAAGCTACTGCCTACAGGACACCATTGCACATTTAAAGAGATCTTGTGGTGTGTTTTTATTATATATTGACATATTAAACACTACTATGCATTGAACAATACAACCACTGAAGAGCTCAAGCTCAACATGTGTCCTCTTTTACTGCAGGAGGTTATATTACCGGCTGCTGGAGAGACGTCAGGGCGCCTCCTGTGTCCTAAAACCATGTTCCCATCTCTCTGCAATGACTGCTGCTGTCTCGTGTTACTGAATGAAGACAACCCATGACGGGCCGACACCCACAAGCGGCGCTGTACGCAGGCAGCTGACTCAAAGTCCACGTGTAAGACGGCCGCTCTTCTCCAAGCCGTCTGCTGGAAGCTCCGTTAGCCGACAGTCAGAAACAGTCAAAGTGAGCCGAATGTTTTCTCCCACTCAGCGGCCCCGACCAGCCGGTTAAAAGCAGCGAGCACGGCGTCAATGACGGCGTGAAACAATACACTTTGTTTTTTATGAAAGTGTGAGTCACAGCTACCGCGAGAGATCCTTGAGAATGGACCCATAACTGCCACCCACCATGTTTTGCAGAATGCAAGGTAACTGTGGAGAGACGTAGAGGCCCAATCCCAATGTCCCCTAAACCCTCGAACCCTGAACCCTCAGGGACTCACTGACGTCAGCTCTAAGTGTGAGAGTGTGAGAGGTTGAGGGCTTGATGGTGTGAATATTAATGGGACGGCACTTTGCTGCAACATATCACGTACATACACAAACGTTGTGTATAATTGTGTATTTATTTTATACCTTTTATTCACTGATTTGAACGTCATTTTAAATGATCTATTTACTCGTTTGAAATGAGATGAATGTAAAAAAAAAAGCTATTTTATCACGTGCCTCTTTGTTTACCTTCCATTGGGTACTGCGTGTTAAACGTCACATTGCTATGAATTGTGGGTGAAGTCGGCATCTAATGCTGACTTACGGAAAGGGTTCATAAAGGGCTCAAAATGTCTGAGAGACTCAAACACTCTACCATGTGACAGCGGGAAAAGAACCAAACCCTCACGGAGTCAGAGGAGCCTCAAAGTCAGTGAGTCCGTCAGGGTGGAGGTTGGGATTGGGCCAGAGGTGCACACACACACACACACACACTCACACACTCACAGGCACACTCACACACTCACACACTCACACACTCCTACACACACACACTCATACACTCCCTCACACACTCATAACACCAAGACCGCCTGAATGGAATGGAGCCGTCCTTAAAGTTATTAGATACTCGTGTGCTTTTCCTACTACGACATCCCATAATGAATGCTATGCAATCCTAAAATAATCCTTTATTGTGTGCGTAGTATTTTTACATTGAAGAATGAGGGATAAAACTACCAAAATATATTTCTAAAATATACTAAAATATACTAAAATATGTTTCACATGTATATTTCTAAGTGCAATGTGGACACAATAAACAACACACAGCACAACCGGTCACGTCTTCATTTGATGTCATCTTTAAGTATAGAAGTGTTACAGTGACATTGTGTGACCGGCGCCAACTCCTCCTTTGAAGCTCGGGAAATGTATATTGATATTGTGGTGAATCTGAAATGGAGACGGCGAGTGGGTTGATCCAGAGCGACAGCTGCGTCCCCGAAGCGAACGAGCATCAAACCCCGATGAAACATAATATCTGTGTCATGATTAATGGCTCAATAAAGCTTCCTCCACACTGGAGAGAAAGGCTGTCCGGTGCACAGACCAGCGCTTCTGATTAATAAAACTAATCATCATCTTCTCTCAAGATGTCAACACGTGTTCTGATTTATCCTCGAATATCGCTGCAGCGGTAAAACCCTCGACCGACTCCGTCTGCAAACAAGTGATGCACACAGGTAGCGTCTCTTCTCATTCTTTGTTGCAGTGTGTCGTGTTGAACGAAGACAGGTCACTTGATGCTCTAAAAAGGATGAACACTCGTCTAAAGATGGGTATGATCCACTTCCGGGTTGCTAGTATGCATTATGTGAACTGTGAAACACTTTCAGACCAGATTCACCGGCATAAACCTTCTGCTTCTCTTTAACTTGAAGACAGGAAGCAGTTGTCCCGCCTGACACGACCTCTTAGTGACTGTTGCCCTCCGGCGTACAACTGGGAAGTAACTGCTCAGTTCAGCACAACAGAAAGGCCCTCAGGCCGTTTTCGGACATACTGTAAAAAAAAAAGTACATATTGTGGTAAATGTCTGTTTTCTGACACTGAAAGTCAGAGTTCAATTCAGTTTATTTTGTATAGCCCAACATCACAAATACAAATGATCCTGTACACATCCCTGTCCCAGGACCTCACATCGGATCAGGAAAAACTCCCTAAAATAAAGATAGTAAGAACCCTTTCACAGGGAAAAAAGGAAGAAACCTCCAGGAGAGCAACAGAGGAGGATCCATAACAAGCAATAGATGTCATGTGAGCAGAATGAACAACGTAACAGAGTTACAGCACATCACATGAATATGACAGAAAGTATTCATATAATGAGTAGTATACGCATGGATCCCGATCCAGATAACCACGATCCAGGAGGTAGGAGGTAGGAGACAGGAGACAGGAGCCAGGAGGCAGAAGACAGGAGGTAGGAGGCAGGAGGTAGGAGGCAGGAGGCAGGAGACAGGAGGCATGAGACAGGACCGGCAGCCACGATCCATGAAGCAGAAGGAGGTAGAGAGGAGGGGCATCAGCAGGGACATGGCATGAGGTAGGGGGCAGGAGGCAGGAGGCAGGAGGTAGGAGGCAGGAGATAGGAGGCAAGCGACAGGAGGCAGGAGGCATGAGACAGGAGACAGGAGATAGGAGGCAAGAGACAGGAGGCAGGAGGCAGGAGACAGGAGATAGGAGGCAGGAGACAGGAGGCAGGAGGCAGGAGACAGGAGGCAGGAGATAGGAGGCAAGAGACAGGAGGCATGAGGCATGAGACAGGAGACAGGAGATAGGAGGCAAGAGACAGGAGGTAGGAGGCAGGAGACAGGAGATAGGAGGCAGGAGACAGGAGGCAGGAGGCAGGAGACAGGAGGCAGGAGATAGGAGGCAAGAGACAGGAGGCATGAGACAGGAGACAGGAGATAGGAGGCAAGAGACAGGAGGCAGGAGGCAGGAGACAGGAAATAGGAGGCAGGAGACAGGAGGCAGGAGGCAGGAGACAGGAGGCAGGAGATAGGAGGCAAGAGACAGGAGGCAGGAGGCAGGAGATAGGAGGCAAGAGACAGGAGGCAGGAGGCAGAAGATAGGAGGCAAGAGACAGGAGGCAGGAGGCAGGAGGCAGGACCGGCAGCCACGATCCATGAAGCAGAAGGAGGTAGAGAGGAGGGGCATCAGCAGGGACATGGCATGAGGTAGGGGGCAGGAGGCAGGAGGCAGGAGACAGGAGGCAGGAGGCAGGAGACAGGAGGCAAGAGACAGGAGGCAGGAGACAGGAGACAGGAGATAGGAGGCAGGAGACAGGAGGCAGGAGGCAGGAGACAGGAGGCAGGAGATAGGAGGCAAGCGACAGGAGGCAGGAGGCATGAGACAGGAGACAGGAGATAGGAGGCAAGAGACAGGAGGCAGGAGGCAGGAGACAGGAGATAGGAGGCAGGAGACAGGAGGCAGGAGGCAGGAGACAGGAGGCAGGAGATAGGAGGCAAGAGACAGGAGGCATGAGGCATGAGACAGGAGACAGGAGATAGGAGGCAAGAGACAGGAGGCAGGAGGCAAGAGACAGGAGGCATGAGACAGGAGGCAGGAGATAGGAGGCAAGCGACAGGAGGCAGGAGGCATGAGGCAGGAGGCATGAGACAGGAGGCAGGAGATAGGAGGCAGGAGGCAGGAGACAGGAGATAGGAGGCAGGAGACAGGAGGCAGGAGGCAGGAGACAGGAGGCAGGAGATAGGAGGCAAGAGACAGGAGGCAGGAGGCAGGAGGCAGGAGATAGGAGGCAAGAGGTAGGAGACAGGAGACAGGAGGCAGGAGGCAGGAGGCAGGAGACAGGAGGCAGGACCGGCAGCAATGATCCATGAAGCAGAAGGAGGGAGAGAGTTCTAACATTGAGAGAGTTCTAACATTGACCTCATGTGGAAGTTCCACACAGTGAATTCATCTTGAGGGTCAGGACAAGACATCAGAGGTTGAGTGGGATTGTTTGGTGAGAGTAAATGAGCCAAGATGGTGGACGTCCCCGACAGAAACACACTTTGTAATGCCACCGTTTGGATTGACAGGCCGCTGTGCCAATGCTGTGGGTATATCAATGGGCCACCATGCCCGTTGTGCAAGTTTTAGAGGGCTGCTGTGTCAATTTTACAAGACGTATCACCAATAATATTTGCTGTGGGAGTTGGTGCCTCATGCTTATTTGCCTCACTGCGTTCCAAAAAGCTGTGACCGCTGTCCGGGGTGCTCAACAAGACAATTACTCCCCAATTGTACGCTTTAGGGCGACAGTCTGAGGTTGCTAATGAGGTACCACTGGATGTGTGTGTGTGTGTGTGTGTGTGTGTTGATATGCTCATCCAAACTGTGTTCATGCGAGTGGGTGAATGAGAATTCTGTATGCGTGTTGCAGGCAATGCAGTGTGTACTCCACAAAAATGCGTTGTGAAATAAATGTGCATTACTGTAGTCATTGGACTGTTTTCTGGTTTACATGCACCTCTGAGACCAGCAGCAAGGACCACACAAGAAGAGGCTGGAGGCTGCGGAGCGGACTCTAAACGGGTCCTGATTAAAGTGTTGTGACTCAGCGTGCCATTAGGCTTCCTCCTGTGTTTAGTGCGACGCCGTGATTACTCCACAGCTCATTAACCATTGTCACTGGGTGGCAACGCAGCCTTCACTGACTCATCACTTGTGAATGGAGTGAAGTGGAGTGTAGTTTCACTGTATAGATACAACTTTCTTTGAATCCAACATTTATTTCAGCTTTCTTTTCTTCCGGATTATTCCCCTCTCTATGTCTGGGCATTTATTGCCAGTTTGTCAGTATATTTGAGTAGGAATATGGAAGGGTTATGTAAACAGACTTTTAAACCACTGACAATTTATGTTCTGCTTCTCCTTCAAGTTCTAACAAGCTAACAAAGTACGCTCGACTGCTGTGCGGCTAATGTTTAACTGATGAGCGAGGGAGAGAGAGAAACAGGCTATTAGTGGCTCTGATAATGAGCTGCTGAGGATGACATTTCATTTCAGTGTTATTTGATGGATTTAGCTCGAGGTCAGGACTCAAAGATCACTGATGTGGAACAACAACACAAAAGGGCAGACACGCATTCAGATCATTTACAAAAACGATGGCACATAAGGTGAAAGAATCTCTTATCGGCTGATTTAATGGACGTTGTCAGCGGTCATCACTATCAAGTGATAAGTGATCACTAAAGTAAGTGACAATGGTCAACCAGGGGAAAGTCCTGTGAATGTTTGACCCATCCACCGCCGCTGACCACCTTCCTAAATGGAAGAGCCACCGGGCTGTGAAGCAAATTACACACAGTGGCCAAGTGAAAGGATAATTTCTGGGTCCGTCACTCCCGTCATGGGCCTAAAAAAGCTCTTTCCTCTAGTGTTACATTTTTTCTCCACGTGCCACTGAGCTACTTTCATAGGAATGAAATGGGTGCTGTATCCAGTCTCTTCATACATCCATCATGTTATCTATCTACTACATCACCTCTCTTCCACCCGAATTCCCTTCATAAGGATTACTGTGAAGAGAGGTCAGTGCGTCTCCTGGTTTTCGTACCGGTGGTGGAGTCCATGAGAACCCTCTGGAGGTGCAGCAGGCCCATCGAACCCATGTCTATGACACTGATAACGCCCATTCAATTGGCTGTTAACATCCAAAGCGGGGGCAAGAACACAACAGGCCGTTCAAAGGCAATAAAACAATGCAGAAGATTTGGTAGTACATCTGTAATGTGGACAAGCTCCATTGTTATGTACCAATAGAGCCTCAACATGTAATAACCTCTTCTTGACACATCTATTTTTAGGCCTCTGCTCGAAAATTGCATCCCCAAACTAAAAAGGGTGTATCTCTGCAACCACTAGGGCTGTGTGAATAATGTTGGTGTTATAATAAAAGGTACACATATGAGATTTTGTTCAGATGTGTAAATATCAGTCTATATGTTACTGGTTAAGAGGAAATGAAGATGACACACAGAAACAATGAAAAGGTTTCAGGTCCGCCTATAAAAAAAAATCACTTTCAGGATGATTATTTCTTTGAAATGATGCAGCTGTAAGGTCCAACTCTAACCCAAATCATAGTACAATATGTGAACATTCTCTAACCCAAATCATAGCTCAATATGTGAACATTCTCTAACCCAAATCATAGCTCAATATGTGAACATTCTCTAACCCAAATCATAGCTCAATATGTGAACATTCTCTAACCCAAATCATAGCTCAATATGTGAACATTCTCTAACCCAAATCATAACACAATATGTGAACATTCTCTCTGCAAAGGTTGACTTTGATAAAGTGAAGCAGAACAAAGTTAGAGAGGATTTAGAACAGAGAACATTCAGACGAGGTCTCCAGAATTTGCATTGGGCAAATCTGTGACATTTGAATTTTCTCATGTACCAAACCATATATTTCACTTCTATATTACTTATGGTGTTCAATACATCCAAATACAGCAGTTTTGGTTCTGTTGATGAATATATTTGCATATGATTTACAGTTTTAAATAACAATCGTTCAGTCAGAGTTAATGACTTCAAAGGATCTCTGACCTTGGGTTTCTTGCGCAGGTTCGGGGAGAGCTTGAAGCTCCGGACAAAGCCTCGGTCGTCCCCCACGATGAGGATGGGATGGATGGGGTTAAACTCAACGTGAGTCAGCATGGTTTTCTTCTTGGCCACCACTGGCTGCTGGCAGATGGCCTCATATTTGTTGACGTTGAGGTCAAAGACATGCACCTGAAAAAGATGAGAGATCAAAAGAATAAATGTGTTGTTTATGAATCTTATTTTATTTATTTTTTTACAGTTCTGACCCGCTGAACTGATAGAGTTTGGCGTCACCACTAACACTGACTGAAGGTTTAAATCCAGTAAACTGACCCATCTAATTGACCACCATTATTTAGGATGGAGAATGTGCAGAATAAAGTAAATACTAGATCTCTTGAGTGGATGTGAGAAGGAGAAGGTGGGATTCAGCCTGGCATCCGGTGCAATTCAATGAGTGTGCACCTCTGTCGGTATTTGTGTATGCATGTAAATGGTAAAAATGGTAAATGGGCTTCCATTTATATCGTGCATGTCAACATTCACACAGAGGCTGCCATGAAAAGTGCCACCTGCCCATCAGAACTAAACCAATGCACGTTCACATTCACTCAAACAGCGATGGCCCGGCCCTCTGGAGCTGTTGGCCCTTCAGCATCTTGTCAATGGGGACGCGACCCAACAGCCAATCTTCCGACTCGAGGACGACCCACTCTACCTTTGAGCCACAGCCGCTGTGTGTTGGTCTGTGCTTGCACACGGAATAATACGCATCATTATCCAGAAGGGACCAGATCACAGACATGTTTCTTTCTGCCTAAAAGTGCATTTAGAGAATCTGCAGAGCACAGCCCACTGCAGAGCACAGCCCACTGCTTTTACCAGAGCGGTGACTGTGCCTATGTGTACCAACACCACATTAAGCACCGCAGTCACTTACAACCAATCATCATCTTCTACCAGGGTACGACTTTCTGTGACCTCCATCACTACCGCCATTATCTGCAGTGTTTCTGCTTTGGATATACGAGCACTAATGTAGCATTAGTCATATCTGATTGCAGGACACACGGACTACATTTGTAATTCACACAAGAACTGGGAGCAGAGATATATTTTACTCTGTTGAAATGATCTAATATTAATGCAAATATTAAATTGTTACTTGACAGTTGCAGTTTTTATTGATGCTTGTTGGATCAGATCAAAAAAATCTAGCATGAGCTGATGCAAGCATTCTAAATGCAGAAGGTTAAGAAGAGCTGCACAGAGAGCAAATCACTGGAGGATAAGCCTGGAAACTCATTATTTCATCCTGACACTTTATTTCCTCATTAGTCATCTCAGATGGAGAGGCAGGACACAGAGAAGCAAGAGATGTTTGTTTGCACTGCACAACTCTGTGTCATTTTTACACCTCAGCTTGCCGGACAAGTCATTATCCTTATGAACACACGTACACACACACACACACACACACACACACACACACACGCTGAGTCAGTCAAGCTCGATCAGACTCTTGTCACAGAGAACATCAACGTACTGCAGAGAATCTGCGTTCTCGGGGTCGATTACTGCGACCGCAGCGGTGAATGAGGAAATTCTAACGATATTCTGACATTCTTCAAAATGTGACAGCAAACAAAAAGCAAGTTCTGCCAGCTTTGGATTGAATGTTCAACAAGTATTCAGTGGATTCAGTTCATTTTGCAGAGTGTGCATCAGTCCAGTTTACAGATGACATTTACACCTCGAAATTTGGCATCACAGCAAATACTAGTATAATATCTATGTAACCTCTAAAATAACTCGCTCACTCCAACAAAGTCTAAGCTATTTTGACCTGCATGCTTAAAATCTGACTTAAATGACAGTTCAGGTTTGAGTTTAGCACACTGAGCTCGATTGAGTAGTAATATATATGCCAACTGATGAGCTTTTAATGAGTTTTTTAATAGCTGCTGAAACTGATTTTGATCCAGTTTCAGAGAATAAATTACAGGACTGAGATTTAATTTGCTTTCTAGCAAAGTCATTTAATTAGATTTTCTTCCGTAGAGGATGTTTACAATTTTAATAAACTGCCGATTTTATAGCGTGTTTAAATATCTGGCTGTATTGCCATTCATTTATGTGCAACTTGTATAATATAAAGGGACATTTTCATTCATAATTTATATAAATATATATTAAAAAGGTTTCCTCTCTTGTTTGGTTGTGAAATAATTTCCATAATCATCGGCACACTATAGTGTGTATTGTGCCAATGGGGACTTAACTCTGCATTGGAAAGGATGGGAGAGAGAGAGAGAGAGAGAGAGAGACAGAGACACACACATACACGCACGCACGCACGCACGCACACACACACACACACACACACACACACACACACACACACACACACACACACACACACACACACACACACACACACACACACACACACACACACACACAGTGTCTCTCAAATGGCTCAGCTCTCATTTCCTCTCTCCATCACTCTCACCATGTCCCTTGGCACACTGGACAGGAAGTGTGTCAGACACAACACTGGACAGGAAGTGTGTCAGACACAACACTGGACAGGAAGTGTGTCAGACACAACACTGGACAGGAAGTGTGTCAGACACAACACTGGACAGGAAGTGTGTCAGACACAACATGGACAGGAAGTGTGTCAGACACAACATGGACAGGAAGTGTGTCAGACACAACATGGACCTCTCCAGCGCGGTGCAGGCTAGTGCGAAGACAAACAGACGGGACAGCTTGCAGCCGTACTGAGAAAATATGTGGAGATAAGCAACACGGCATCCACCGAAATTACTTTTGGCTTGAATCAATAACCACTGGCTGGACAGAAACCTGCCTTTATTTCAAGAAACCACATTTGAACAAACTATATATATTAAGCAGCATATTGAAGTGAGTGACAGCTGCTTGGAGCTCATGTTATCGTCGGTACACAGCAGATGTGTGGTGATAATCAAACAAAGCATCCTATAGGAAACATGTAGGTCTGAGACTGGTTGTACAGAGACCATACATCACCTGGAGCCATGATAGTATCTTACATTAAATATGGTATTATATTTTTGATTTGATACAGATCGTTAATAATGAGTCGCTAAAGGAAAGACACTCGTTCTGTATTGCATGTAGACAGTGCAGCCTTTCTTAAAACACTTGTGTGTACAATCAATGAAGAGAGGTTCCTAATCAATATAAGCAGAAATCATGCCCTGGGGCTTGAACCATTGACTCTAGAGTGTAAATGTAAGTTTAGTTCCACTCACGGTTCCTTCCGTTGTGACGGCAGCGAACACAGTGGAGGAGTATGGAGACCAGGCCACGTCTCCAACAGCTGCATTCAGATCAAACGTGAACATTGGAGTGCTGACAACACACAGATACACAATCAGACAAAAACATGACATAAGAAATCAGGCACACACAAGTCCTCTTCAAATATTAAGGAAAGTGTGTGTGTGTGTGTGGGTATGTGATAAATAAATAAATCAATAAATAGAGTAGGCCAAACGTTCTATTTCAAGAGGTTATTTGCAAACATGAAAGCAATTTGCACTCGCAGTGTGTTGTTAATTGGTGTTTTTTAAGCTAATGACACATGCAACACCTGAGACGGCCTTCTGGACCCACTGTGAAGCAGGGCCCTGTTCAGTGGGAGAGGAGGCCCACCAGCAGCAGGCTCAGGAGAATACTCAACATGGAGCAATGTTGAAGTGTGTTATGAAGAATGAACTTAAACAAGTGCTTTGTGGATGTGAAATACAGCCACACACACACACACACACACACACACACACACACACACACACACACACACACACACACACACACACACACACACACACACACACACACACACACACACACACACACACACACACACACAGTCTCAATGTACACCTGTAGTGGCTCTCTTTTATATCAGGAAAATCAAGAAACAAATCATGGTATAAATCCCCCCATAAATCCCCCCAAAAACATGTTAGGTATCAAATTAAACATAAAAATCAGGACTACAATAATACATATTCCCCATGTGCAACCTCTAAACACAACTCAAACAATAAATAGGGTTAGGGTGTGGGTGTGGGCTTAAAGGGTTAAAACAGACACCTTGTGTTCATCTACGACATTTTTACGTTATTTATTTTTTTGGAACTAGTTCCACTTTTTACTTAACTAAATGCATATGCTCATAAATATTCACACATTATTCTATGTGCAATACTGACCCCAACACATCGTATGAAGCTTATCAAATAAACCATGATTAAACCAGCATTGCCTTATTGATTTGGGGCAAGATGCGCCTGACATGACAGATAAACTGAGCTTCCATGCTGCTGTGTGATAAACGACGTGCACTCTGTAGAACATGTCTGAATCTGACCCACAGTCTTTTCATAAAGGGCCTTTTACAGCAGAATGACGCTGCACCTTTAGATCAGGAGTCAGGGCAACTAGGACTCTTAAATCGTGTCCAAGTTTATCTCTATAGGTGAAAACCTAAAGCTCGCCTCTTGTGCAGGTTAGCTAACTTGATGCAGGTCTCTTCTCTCACCACTTCAGCTCATTCAGTGACAGCTTTACAGGGTAGAACAGCCGCAGGCGTCCAACAGAAACAGCAGTTTTCGTTTTAAAGCGTTCAAACATTTGGAAACAATGTTGCAAAGTTTGAGAAAATGTGTTTGATCTCCAGGGAAACAGACATGTCTCGTATTTTCGGGGCGTTATGGATCATTCTTGAAAACCCCGTCTCTCATAATGGGAGGATGATTACTATCATCATTCAGTCAAGCTGCCTGCGCTGACAAGAAGTGGGAGGCGCTGTGGGTTCGGCCAATAAGAGAAGACAGCGCTGCTCTGTGAGCACGAGGTAATAAAGACTAATACACTGTCACACAGGGATGGTGATTATACTGTCACTGAATGCACATCGACATCTGAACACAGAGAATTAGTCGTGTTGATAACCATGAACATATGAAGTTACTGTAACTATAGCATGAAATATCAATGACAAATTTAGCCAGGTACTAAAATATAAATTATACTTTAATAAACTGAATTAACAATAAAAGCTGCAGTTACTGGGACATCTGTAAATTAATAAATGCATTTCTATACATTTCTTCTCCTTTTTCTCCCAATTTGACATAATTCATTATGCGCTCTGTTGGTTGTTCCTGCAGACATGTGACCCTTTATTTTCACCGACACTGAAGAGTTTCATAGAGTCACACAGAGCGTCACTCTCCTCTCTCAATGCCCTGCAGATGATCCCCCAACAGCTTCCCAGCAGCCAACACTGCCAGTTGTGTTTGATGGAACCCAGTAGCTGCAACGTTGGGCGAGTTCACTCAATAAAGTTAACGTTTCCAACATGAACCACAACTCGTTTGTACTTCTATATGAACATTTAAATAACGTAGAACTAGAAAAATACACAGGAAGATAACATATCGACCACATAGAATAATCCTTTTAGCTGTGATATAATATACAGCGTTAGAGTGGTGCAACATCTACAGTAGCAGCACGTTTCACTGGTTCTCTTATGGGTTTTCTTACTTGATGGTATGGTCCCAGATCTTGACGGTCCAGTCTGAGCTGCAAGAGATGAACACCTTGGGATGGAAGTGGTTCCACTTTATAGCATCCACTGCCATGCTGTGGGCGTCGTACGTCTCCAGGAACTGGCTGGAGTAGGTTTTGGAGCACTAGAGAAAGAAGGCATCAAGGCAAATATCAAGTTGGGTCAAAGTTTATGGTATAAACACAGATTCACTTTTTTTCCCCCTCAAATTGCGCTTTAATATGTGATAGCGCACCAGTCCAGTATTACATTAAATTAAAGCTTCCGTGGAAGCATGGTTAGTTAAGGAAGAATGTGTTGGAATAAAAGAGAAAAGAGGCCGAACTAGACGTCACTATGACGTGAGAAAGGTACCTCAGAAATCATTATAAAACTATTTTCACAAGCTGAGTAGAAGTCTTCATGACTAACAAACAGAAGAAAGAAAAAATTAATAAGGATAAGGACATGACTTTTAACTGGAATGTTAACAGTTTTAACCCAAAGAGAGGAATGTAAGCTTCTGTGCATCAGTGTTGAATTGCCCGATACATTTCCAGTTTGTTTTGTAATCGACAGAATCTGTTTTTACAAAAGCACCAAACAGCGAGGAGTTAGATTGCAGGGACACATTAACGGACAGTGACAAATAAAACAGCTGGGCAGCTTGTGGCGACAGCTGTTGCACTTCCACTGACAGTTTGATTGTTTCCTTCAACCCGGGGAAAGATTCCTAATCCGGCCTCACCTGGGGATCCTGCACCACGGACCCTTGAGGTGACAGACGGACACATTTTATGACATGTGTGTGTGTGAGTGTGTGTGTCTGCGAGGAGGGAGAGGTACACAGGAGTGCAGCCGTCCGTGGTGTATGTCCCTATCTGAGCCACAGCCATCACAGGAAGTAGACAATGAGTTTGCTGCTTCACTTGTGACCTCACCTTTAATTGTGTTAAAGACACAAAGCCACCAACATGCAATAAAACATTCAAAAGTGTCTGATTACGATGAAGTCAAACAAGTCGAAGATAATCGTGGATTTCATTCCATTTCAGATTTTCTAAATCAGGAATTCAAGGATAATTTTTGTCTGATGTGAGAGGGAACTGCAAAGGTTTTTTTTTCTGACAATACAACAAGACATGTGAATAGACACTGATGAGTGGTTTGTATTATATACTGTTTATGCACCATCCTCTCCTCTCCTCTCCTCACTCCTCTCCTCTCTCCTCTCCTCTCCTCTCTCCTCTCTTATGAGCGGGATTGAGATGTGAGAAGAGGAGGTGAGGAAAGGAATTGAGGAGACATGTTAGCATATTGAAAAGCACCCTATGTGTGTGTGTGTGTGTGTGTGTGTGTGTGTGTGTGTGTGTGTGTGTGTGTGTGTGTGTGTGCGCATGGCCATCGTGGTCCTGGAGACACCTTCTGTAGCAGGAACCACAGAAGCCGTTTTGAGTCCCCTCCCCTTTCTTCTTCCCTCAAGCACGAGGTCTAATGTTATAAACATCAGATCTCAATGATGTGTGCATTAGTCAGTGAGCTGTTTGGAATTGAACGAGGACACGGCCGGAAACCCGAAAACCACTGAGACTTTTATGTCTTTCTGCTGTTGGAAGAAACTGTCCTCAGGGTGAAAGTCTCCGCTCTTAAAGCATGTGGTGTCTCATAGGAGGCAGCTCTTCATGATCTTCAACAACAGGATGAAGAGCTGAACCTCGCGTTCAAACTGAGTGGAGGGTTTGTCTTTGTTTTGCAACATCTGACAACATTAAATATTTTAGTTGTGGTAGAGAGGGACACCAGAGCAAGGCATGTCCTCAAAAAAAAGTCTGCTGAACAGGAAGGAGCCAAGGAAAACCCAAGTCAGAAAAACACTGAGGAGGACAGAGGGGACAAGCAGGACAAGAGCAACAACAGGGTACAGGTGGGGTGCAGGAGGTGGAGGAAGAGGGGACGGAGGTAGTCCAGCAGGTGGGAAAGAGGGGAAGGAGGTAGTCCAGCAGGTGGGGAAAGAGGGGAAGGAGGTGGTCCAGCAGGTGGGGAAAGAGGGGAAGGAGGTAGTCCAGCAGGTGGGGAAAGAAGAGAAGGAGGTAGTCCAGCAGGTGGGGAAAGAGGGGAAGGAGGTGGTCCAGCAGGTGGGGAAAGAGGGGAAGGAGGTAGTCCAGCAGGTGGGAAAGAGGGGAAGGAGGTAGTCCAGCAGGTGGGGAAAGAGGGGAAGGAGGTAGTCCAGAAGGTGGGAAAGAGGGGAAGGAGGTAGTCCAGCAGGTGGGGAAAGAGTGGAAGGAGGTAGTTCAGCAGGTGGGAAAGAGGGGAAGGAGGTAGTCCAGCAGGTGGGAAAGAGGGGAAGGAGGTAGTCCAGCAGGTGGGGAAAGAGGGGAAGGAGGTAGTCCAGCAGTTGGGGAAAGAAGAGAAGGAGGTAGTCCAGAAGGTGGGAAAGAGGGGAAGGAGGTAGTCCAGCAGGTGGGGAAAGAGGGGAAGGAGGTAGTCCAGAAGGTGGGAAAGAGGGGAAGGAGGTAGTCCAGCAGGTGGGGAAAGAGGGGAAAAAAGGTGGTTCATGAAGTGGAAGAAGAGAGGGCAGTTGTTCAGAAGGTGGAGGAAGAGAGGTCAGGAAGTACACAAAGTCAGGAGGACAGCCAGGTGTGTACCGGAAGACAGGTGGAGACAGAAAATAGTGTGAGAGTGGAAAAGTGGTGGAGGAAGTCGGGTTGACGGGCAGTGAGGTAGACATGGAGGAGGATGAGGAGGATGAGGAGGCAATAAAAACCCTTCGGCTGGAGAGGAAGACAAGGAGTATGGGAAACTCACAGGCCCAAAAAGTGTCAGCGAGTACAAGAAAAGGAAGCCGAGGAGCAACAGAGGTTGAGTCCAGTAGGGAGGAGGACTCTGCTGCTGGCATAAGTGTGAGGAAAATAAAGGACTTTTTACAGAGAACAAAAAGATGGATGGGAATTCAAGTTAGGAGAATACTTTGCTGATGAGGAGAGGTTTTAAGGACACATTTGAGCAAGAAAAACAAAGGAGGCTTCTCAGTGGCGGAAGTGCTCAGAATAAAGGAAATAGTTGAAAAGATAAATGGGGATGACGCATTTGAAAGATTTCACAGATATAAACGCTGGTTGCTTTAGACCGCTGGTGTATGGAGCCAGGTTGGACATCCAGGACGGCACGATACCAGGTCTGACTGGCACGCTGTGCTCCGGAACCCCCACCCTGAGGAGACTGCTGGATGTAGCCGGTCCTGGACTGGGAGACGCACCTGCGGCGGCTTCTCGGCTCGGGCTGGAGTCCATCCGGCGGAGCACAAGGATCCTGAACAGATGTGCAGGGTGACTGAGAGAGAACGAGGTCGAGATGCTGCAGGAGTACGAAGGAGGAGAGGAGGCTCCTGACTACACAGATCCATTTTCCGGATCAGGATATATGCCGAAGCTGAATGTGACCTCAGGTTGTAAAAGTGCACAACATTTTGGGGGTTTTCTTTCTGTTTTTGTTGATTTGTTTGGGTTTGTCATAACTAAGATGTTCGTTTTGGTTTAAGTAAAGGTTTTCTAAAAATCTAAAAATCTCACACACACCTGCTGGTCAGGTGATGCTCCCAGCAGTGGCATATCAGGCCATAATTAAGGCTTGCACAGCAAACGTTCAGCCTCTCTGCAGTGCCAGCACGATTTCATTCCAGTTAGTTGGTATTCTATTCTATTTCATTGTGTTTATTTAAATATAGATATAGATATATACATTACTTTATTTTAATTTGTATATATCTCTCATCCCTGTTGCTTCTTTATATATTTGATCTTTTATCTTATGTGTTTGTATTTCAAGTGGTAAGGCGCTACTGATGACGACACAAAAATTTCCCCTTGGGGATTAGCAAAGTATATATTCATTCATTCTATAAGTGCATCACGGACAAAATGAGCTTCCGTTTTTCAGGGCCGACAGTGTGAAGCCCCGAGATGATCCTAATGTCATTTAGGGGCGTGGGATCGAAAGAAAACTCATTTCAGGGAGAAGGCTGCGCTGCACGTCAGCAGAATGTTTTGATGAGTTTTCAAAAGTCAAAAAGTGAACCAGCTGACTTTGCAAAACATTTTCTTTGGTTATACACATAGTGCTGGTGAAAGAGTGTGATACTGCCAAAGAGGATTCTGTCTCCCCCTCCACCCTGAAGCACTTTGCTGATCAGCTGTCTCCGGTGTTCACTGAGATCTTCAACACCTCCTTGGAGACATGCCATGTGCCAGCCTGCTTCAAGGCCTCCACCATCATCCCTGTCCCCAAGAAACCCAGGATCACAGGACTCAATGACTACAGGCCCGTCGCCCTGACCTCTGAAGAGAAGAAGAAGAAAGAAGAAGAAATGATCCTTTATTAATCCCCTTGGGGAAATTCTTCTCTGCATTTGACCCATCCCTGGTTGGGGAGCGGCCCTGTGAGGCGCCCGGGGAGCAGCTATGGGTTCAGTGTCTTGCTCAGGGACACTTCGACATGTGAGCTATAGGGGGACTGGGGATCGAAGCGGCAAACTTTCAGTTACGGGACGACCATTCATCCCCCTGAGCTACAGTCGCCCCGTCTGGTCCTGTCCCACCTCAAAACCCTGACTGACCCACTCTTGGACCCTCTGCAGTTCGCCTACAGGGCCAACAGGTCCGTAGACAATGCTGTCAACATGGCCCTCCACTACATCCTCCAGCATCTGGACTCCCCAGGAACCTACGCCAGGATCCTGTTTGTGAACTTCAGCTCTGCCTTCAACACCATCATCCCGTCTCTGCTGCAGGACAAGCTCTCCCAGCTGCACGTGCCCGACTCCACCTGCAGGTGGATCACAGACTTCCTGACCGACAGGAAGCAGCACGTGAAGCTGGGGAAACACGTCTCAGCCTCTCGGACCATCAGCACCGGTTCCCCCCCAAGGCTGCGGTCTTTCCCCTCTGCTCTTCTCCCTGTACACCAACAGCTGCACCTCCAGTCACCAGTCCGTCAAGCTCCTGAAGTTCGCGGATGACACCACCCTCATTGGACTCATCTCTGTTGGGGACGAGTCCGCCTACAGGTGGGAGACTGACCACCTGGTGACCTGGTGCAGCCAGAACAACCTGGAGCTCAACGCCCTGAAGACAGTGGAGATGGTTGTGGACTTCAGAAAGAATGCAGCCCCACCCTCTCATCCTGTGTGACTCCCCCGTCGACGCTGTGGAGTCCTTCCGCTTCCTGGGCTCCATCATTTCCCAGGACCTCAGAAAAAGTAACTAGTTACACGTTACTAGTTACTTCTGAAAATTGTAACTAGATTACTTCACTAGTTACTGCATTTGAAAAGTAACTTAGTTACTAGTTACTTTACTTTCCATTTGTTTAAGCACATGTCCAAATTAACTGCAAAGATACATTTTCAATCATAATTTATTATTAGTAATTAATATAATTTCCAATAATAATAATCGCGCGAGTCACACGACACTTCCTGCATGAACAATCTACCGTAAACGTCGGGTTACGAGCCGCTACTACCTTCGGTCAGAGTCCCCGTTAGCTCCCCGCTGTAGCCGGCTGGGGCTCCTGCTAGCGCTCCGTCACTTCCCCGTTAACCTCCGCTAGCTCCCCGAAAACCACCGAAGGTAGCGGGACCAGGCTCGACACCCGACTTGGGCAGAGCGGTCGCGGGCAGTAGCAGCAGCAGCGCTAGCTAGCAGCTTGTTGCTACTGTTCATGCAGGAAGTGTCGTGTGACTGGCGCGCCACTAAAAGAGAACTTTTCGGACTGGTAAAAATGTCTTGGGTAACGCAGGAAAGCGCGTTACTGAGGTCTAGTAAAGTAGTGTAGTTACCAATATTTTGAGTGTAATGCGTTACTTTACTTCGTTACCTATAATAGTAATATCGTTACTGTAATCCGTTACTTTGTAACTCGTTACCCCAACACTGGACCTCAAGTGGGAGCTGAACATCAGCTCCATCACAAAGAAGGCCCAGCAGAGGATGTTCTTCCTGAGGCAGCTGAGGAAATTCAACCTGCCAAAGAAAATGATGGTGCAATTCTACATTGCCATCGTTGAGTCCATCCTCTGCTCCTCCATCTTCGTCTGGCACGCTGCAGCCACTGCCAAGGACAAGGCCAGGCTGCAGCGCATCATCCGCTCTGCTCAGAGGGTGATTGGCTGCAATTTGCCGTCCCTCCAGGACTCTGAAACGAGCCAGAAAGATCGTAGCTGACCCCTCTCACCCTGGTCACAACCTGTTTGAATCCCTTCCCTCTGGCAGGAGGTTGAGGTCCATCAGGATCAAGACCTCGCGCCACACCAACAGTTTTTTCCCGTCGGCAGTCAGGCTCATAAACGGAGCCCGGGTCCCCCACTGACTGTCACCCCCAGAACTATTTTTCTTTTTTTTCTTTCCTCTTCCCGGTCACTCCCCTACTCACTTCATGTTTAAACACTCATGCCACTTAACATACACTTCAACTTAAACACACGTCACTTCAACATACACTTATATTATCGTTATCTGTTTGTCTGAGCACTTTACCTTATACTTGATTTAATATCATTGCACTGTTGTTGTCGTTGATTGTTGTTTGTCTCTAACGTCATGTCTAATGTATGCACCTTCTGCCTAGCAAAATTCCTTGTTTGTGCAAACATTCCTGGCAATAAACAGTTTCTGGTTCTGATTCTGAAGTATACAGGCAGTACATGTAATATCAAAACTATGTTCTTTTCTTTGGTAAGACAGGTTAAGGGCATTGGCCCCGACAGCATCAATATCACTGCAGTGATGAGACGAGAACGTTCCCAACAGACGTGGGCGGACAGCTCTGTAACGTCTAAAACACTTTCATTCAAGTGAACGTTTAAGACTATTCAGCCTTTTTCATTCTCACAAATCATCTTTTGGTCTCAAGAGATACATAATACGGTTTATTCCTACAATAGTACGTTGATTGATAGTAAACATATTGGGTGTGTGGTGCAAAGAATGCGATTTCAGACGCAGCCTTAACTGTATGCCACCTGTTGAAACAATGCACCTCCAACATTACTACAAGACTGGAGCACTTTGTATGAACTGGGACACACCTGTATCAGTACGGGATTATCAACTGAATTACTCTCGACTCTAATATCCATGGCTGCCTGTGTGTTTGAAAATCCATCTAAAGTTGAACATAATAATACAAAGTATGACACTGACTGAAAGCATTTAAATGGTCCTAAAGTTTGAACTACTACACAGCACCTTCTAAATTCATGCTTAGTTAGTTGGCAATTTTAGAAGTGATCTATGTCATCAAGAGAAAAACCAGCACAGTGGAATCATGGGAACATCATATGCACAACATCATACCTTGTGCATCTTCCCCTCATCCGTGCCAACGAGGAAGAGATAGTCGATCTGCTTGTGGAAGTCAAAGGATGTCCCACAGGCTGTGGACGAGAGGCCGCAATACTTCAATTAGACACGCATACAGGCTCCGCCTGGTCTGATGTCGGTGGGACATTTATAGTGCAGCACTTTGCGTGAGTAACAGCAGTTTAAATGGTATTGTCATTGCATACATCCTTACAGACATTCACGAGAGGACGTTGGGCGTAATGGAGATCTTACCGATGCCGGGCGGCTGTGCTCCCTCCGGGCCCTCAGAGACGGCTCCGTGTAGCACCAGGGTGATGATGTCTGTGAAGACTAGCTCATTCTGCAGGCACGCAAACACATCTCATATATACGGCACACACATTTAAATGACAGCACACACACACACGGAAACAAACACAGAAACCATTGCAAATGTGAACAATCACACAGGCACACTTATGCAGAGTGCACACAAATAAACATGTAATTATCCTCTCAAACGTGCCTTTGTATTGGAATCATGCTGAGATAACATGAAACAAGAGGCAATGACCTTGGTTACAGAGAGAATAAGTACATATATTGCTGCAGCTGACCTTGACGAGGGTCCAGGACACAACTCGGCCATCAGATGACACGGAATAGAAATTGTGGTTATTGTCCATGTCATCGTTCTGCCAGCGCACCTGAGCAATACGATACATAAAGGATCAGAAGTGTTTATTGCCAGGTACATAAAACATACGAGGAATTTGACTCAGTGAAAGGTCCATAACAATAAACATAGACAATACAATACAAATTATAATAACAACAATAAACATAATGCAATTCTAGATAAATCGACTGAAAACAGAGGAAAATGGTTGAAATTCTCAAACCTGACATGCAATTCAGTGGAAGGTTGAGGTATCATAACTCGGTATTGCTGCATGTTTGGATTTGGGATTACCGAGTAAACGCTCAAATGCAGACAAAGACATAATGCAAGGGTGGAGTGACTGGAACTGAAAACACAGCCAGAACTCCCATCACCGCCTCTCACCTGCCAGACCGGGTCTGTGTGCTTGCCAGTCTTAGCCGTGCTCTTATACGTGGGCTCCAGTCCCTCCTTCTTCAGGTTGTAGACGGCCACGCAGCCGTCATAGAAGCCCACCGCCACCAGGTAGGAGTGCTGCTCGTGGATATGGAGGCACAGGACGCCGGAGTCTGTGGGGTAGATGTACTCTGGGAAGGCCGAGTTCTTCAGCGAGTAGTACACCAGCATGCCCCGGCCCTGCTTGCTGAAGTCGTCTGGGAGGAGAGGGGCGGGAGTTAAGGTCAGGTTAAACATTAAACATGCTTCACTAACATAGGAACATTTAAAAATCGGACTTATAGGTACAATTTAAATAGTCTCACATTGTGACCAATGGGTTTCATGACTTTTCCATGACTTTAAACCAAATGTCCATGACAAACATTTAGTGAAATCTGGGTGTAAACAGTAAAAAGTGAGTAAATGTAGTATTTAAACTAACAATGAGAACACAAAGCATATAGTAAACCTTAAATGACACAAATGAATGAGACAATAGTTTGATTAAAAGAATAAACATTTATATAGATGCCTGTATGTATGCCTGCTTATATTTTGAGTCTTTCTTTTAAAAGCATATTAATTATTTCAAACTCGACATAAATGAACGTCATGAACACATGAATATAACACATTTACATGAACACATGAATATAACACATTTACATGAACACATGAATATAACACATTTACATGACTTTTACTAAACTTTTGGGATTTTATTTTTTTCAAGGACTTTTCCAGGCCTGGAAATAACCATTTTAAAACTCCATGACTGTTCCAGGTTTTCCATGACCGTAAGAACCCTGAACTTATCACTTGTGAATATATATTTTTTTCCTGTGTACTTACACGATCCCATTCCCACAGCAAAGAGGTCCTCATATTTCTTATTCCTGTTGAGGACAAATGCATCAATTACTCACCTGCCCTTCTTGTAGCAGCAGAAGCGATGTACACACCTTGAGATGCAAGACGTGGGGCAGTTGCGACTACAAACCCTCAAAGAATAATAAACATCATTATTATAGTGAACGTTTGCTCAGCAGACCTACCAGCAGAGGGCAGTGACAGACAGTCCTTTGGCTTTGTCGTACTGAAACTTCCACAAGGGGAGGAGAGTGCCCTTCTGGTCCCTGAACTCATCAGATGCGTCCTCAAAGTATTTGAAATCTAAAAAGGGCATGAAAGGGAGGAGCAGCTTGGGCATCACATGGAGACTGTAGTTCATTATTGAGCCACTTGACGGATGTACTTGAACGCACCTTGTGCTATGTCATCAAATATATTCTGATTGACCATTCGCTCCAGGATCTTGGCCACCTTTCCCACTTTGGTGAGGTCATCGCTCTGAAACAGAGACGTGACACACGCTCGATGGAAACTGCAACAACATACTTTGTGAGGAATAGATTGGCCTATATTACATTACCTCGGCCAACGGGAAGTTCCCTAATGTTATTGCAAGTGCATTATAATCAGATGGAACTCAGATACAAATATTAGATGCATGTTAAAAAGGGGTGTGCTCTCTACCTGCGTTTCCATCAGCATGGTTTTCTTCTTGATTTTGTCACTATCTTTCTTCGAAGCTGCAGCTTTCTGCTTTTCCTTATTTATTTCTTGCTTCTGCAGCTCCTCCACATAGGCATCGTAGATCGCCCACTGCAAAGAGAAGAGGGTTTTTACAGTCAGCCCACGTGAGCACACACATCCACTGGAACAAGCCGGGCCTAAGCATCACTTTTAAACCAGTCAGGGGCTTCAGTACCTGGTTAGCAGTGGCACTGAAGGTGCTGCGAGGAGGAGGTTTAGTCTGGCAGCTTCTTTCCTGCAGGAAAATACAAATGAATATTGTATCATACACACATCAATATTATGTTTTTCATACCCTTCTATATTAAAATGTTCCTCGCTGAAATGTGATGTGTCCCAACTACTGCGTAAAAGATGTGTGTTGAGATTCTCCCCCTACCCTCAGGGGGTTGTTGAGGGTCTGGGAGGCCCGCTCGCTGAAGTTGAACTGGTTGGTGACGGTGGGCTCCTTCGCGTCGGATTTGGAGGCAACACTGTCCGGCCGGTCCTCTTCTCCCGCCTCCTCCACCCTCCCTCCATCCTCTGCAGGTGTGCGCTGTGGGACGCCAACGGGGAAAGAGTTCTAGCTCAAGTTATGCTCTTGTTCAAAAGAAGGTATTCTGCTCTGACTATGGACCGACAGAACATTCATACCGGGGTTTGTGGTTTCCCCTCTTCAGGTCCTGCTCCACTGTCCACTGTTGCAGTCTCTGGACACATTGGACATATTTCATTAGAATTTGACTGTGGAGAAAATGAACACATCACTCTTTTCTGTGTAAACTCATAGCTTGTCTTACATTTTATGACAGATGTTGAAAGTGACACCTTGTGGGAGCAGGTATGTACTACACCAGAGAGGAAAACATCCCTACATGCTACCAAACACGATGCAATGCAGTTGTTAATATGTTCTAACACAGTGTAGCTGTGATGTGCATATCATGCAGCAGGTTTCAGTCCCTACCCTGAGGGAGATCCCCCTTGGCCATCAGCCTACGAGCCTCATCAGAGTCGATGTGCAGGAGGCTGCCCTCCAACACAAAGTGAACCGCCATCTGATCCACGACGCTGGTCGTCATGTAGGAACGCTCCTGAGGCCCGACGAGCAGCGATGGAGACAGAGAGCAGAGGAACCGGTTAGTTGTGTTTGATCGTGGTTAGGTGAGAAGAAAATGAAGTAATCTTTAATATGACGTGGCTTCAGTATCGAGGTGATGCATCTATAGTGAGAGTTGTAAAGTGATACACAGGGTTCACACACATCTTGACCAGTGCATTTCCATGACTTTTCCATGACTTTAAACCACATTTCCATGAGCAAACATTTAGTGAAATCTGGGTGTAAACAGTGAAAAGTGAGTAAATGTAGTATTTAAACTAACAATGAGAATACAAAGCATACAGTAAACCTTAAATGACTCAAATGAATGAGACAATAGTTTGATTAAAAGAATAAACATTTATATAGATGCCTGTATGTATGCCTGCTTATATTCTGAGTCTTTCTTTTAAAAGCATATTCATTATTTCAAACTCAGCGCAAATGAACGACATGAACACATGAATATAACACATTTACATGACTTTTACAACACTTTTGGGATATTATTTTTTTCAAGGGACTTTTCCAGGCCTGGAAATAACCATTTTTAGGTTTCCCATGACCATAAGACCCCTGTATACAACTGTGTTACCTTGAAGCTGTAGCGGACAATATTCTGGGGAGCGTGTGGGTTGTTTGCAGTCAGGATCCTGGTGATTTCCTCTTTCAGCTCCTAATGATAACATCATACACATGTATACATGTTGACACATGTATATTGATTGCAAAAATAATGACCATGAAGATGAATTATTGAAGTTGGGGTGCAGGTCTCTTACAGCCTCGGTGAGCTCCAGCTGGTCTGGGGGCTTCACCAGTGCTTTCCCATGATACCACTCATCACACACGTCGCTGGCTTCCACTCCCTCATCCTCATCCTGAAAGGTACACATGACGTCACGCCTTCGCACGTGTGTCTCTATTGCTCTGACTAACTATTGCAGAACTTTCCATTTCTGTAAATTGGTCACATGATGTTTGTATTTCTCTGTAAGAGCGCCCACCTTTTTCTTACTCGTAGCTTTGGTGGACTGAAGCCATGGAGCCGCGGAAGCCTGCGAGGACAAACAAACGGCTTTATTGCGACGGGAAAAACCAACGTTGACTAAATGTTAGTCCCGAGATGAACAGAGGCGGCCTTTACCTTTCTCATTGATGCCATTGATTGTTAAAGTACAACGACACGAAGTTAAAGAAAGTGAAATAGAGACGCGAGCTGAGAGCAACCGGAAGTCAGCCGCCAGTTGGTGTGTACATGTTGCCAAGACAACCAGCAGTCTCGGCCAGTCCTCTGGGTCAATTATCCAAATATATAAAATATATAATATATATACATAAGAAAATTAGTATGTAAATATAATGATGTATTTATATAATATTGTTTTATATATATAAATATATGTTATGTTTATGTTATGTTATTTGTTCTTTAATATCATCCATATCATTTTTTCCTGAAATGACACAAATATATCAGTAAGTTAAGGTAATGCAGTATTATATCAATATAGATTTCAACACATGTTTTTATTAGTGAAAAATGAAATACCGTCAATGCATTAAATTGCTTCCCTACGCGTTTCAACGTGATCTCCTCTGTGATTGGTCAGTTCTCTCGTGAATATTCTAGAGACTCTGTGATTGGTCAGATCTCTCATGAATATTCTAGAGCCTCTGTGATTGGTCATCCCTCTCATGAATATTCTAGAGACTCTGTGATTGGTCAGCCTTCTCGTGAATATGCTAGAGACTCTGTGATTGGCCATCCCTCTCATGAATATTCTAAAGACCCGGAAGTGGGGCGGTACTGCTGTTTTGCTGTCGAGTCACCTCTGTCAGGATGGAGGAAAACGAACTGCTATCATGCTGAAAAACGAAGGCTCCCGACAACCGAGCATCTTCTACCGGGACAGCTAGACGCGAGGCTCCGTTTACCTTGACGTAGTGCACCGTGTTTCTATAACGCTTTGTTAAAATGATGGAAGAAATCGACCGGTTCCAAGTACCTCCAGTCAACGGAGAGACGCAGCCTTTGGTAAGATAAAAAAACACACAAAAAACACACACAGTTTATGCAAATAATTCTATTGAACGCAAACGGAATCTCGCTCGTGGGTTTATCTCGACAAGCTGTGTGACATAATCTGCGCGTGATGAGCTAACCGATAGCATTTTGCAGCTTTGGCACAAACTGAGCCTTTGGGATGGGTGTAGATGGATGTTCTGCAGATGAAAGGATAGCGGCGGCTAACGTCATCTCTTTCTCCATAGAGTGATCACATTAATAATGCATGTTTTAAATGAGAAACACGCATTCACTGTATTGCATCGCAGGACTCCAACCACGCATTTGACTTAATATCTTGTTGTTGTTGTGTGTTTTTTTTTATAATCCACGTCAGTATGTGCGCATTACCATCAATAGGCGTGTAGCCCACTGTGTTGCGTATGTCTCTGTGGTGACGTGTTATTTGGGTCGGGGCGGCTGTAGGTGCTGTGAGCTCGACTGAGCGCGTGAACGGGAGCTCTGTCCACAGTCACACCGACACTGCAGACTGCAACCCCTCAGGATGGCTAGCCCGAGCAGGCCCATAGTAAGAGAACATAGCCTCTCCTTCCATGATTTATTACTGGACTCAGACCTGCCAGTGCACTTAGAATAT
The DNA here is from genome assembly GCF_910589615.1 of Taurulus bubalis. Taxonomy (NCBI): domain Eukaryota; kingdom Metazoa; phylum Chordata; class Actinopteri; order Perciformes; family Cottidae; genus Taurulus; species Taurulus bubalis. The sequence continues at coordinate 27,705,511 of NC_136593.1, read as the reverse complement.
ACACACTCCAACAGCAGCTTTAATGTGTTCTGTGCTTCTGTTTATAACACAGGGGTTATGCATGCTTCTCCAGGTTTGAGCTCAGGCCCAACCGCCACACGGGACATGATCTATTCAATTCAGTTTATTTTGCATAGCCCAACATCACAAATACAAATTTGCCTCGGAGGGCTTTACAATCTGTACACATAGCATCCCTATCAATTAAAGATAGGAACCATTTCACAGGGGAAAAGGGAAGAAACGTGAGGGATGGGTCTGACATGATATGAATGGCCGCCAATAACTTACTGAACCACTGCTCTTATTCCCTACATTTCATTTTTATTGTTTTTATTTCATCAATAAGTAGATAGTCCTGCTATACCAGCTGTATTCTCCATACTTCAAACAAAGCCGTCTCAAACAGCTGTCCCTTTTTCTTTTCTTGCATTTGCCTTCGGTTTACAGCGAAAGCGGAGCTCCCAGTTCTACTGTTCATTATAGTGCTTCCCCAGCCCTCCTCCCCCTGAGGCTTTAGCCAGCAGAAATCACAGAAGAACAGACTTTCTGTGGTACAGAAAGTCTTATTTTTTTAACACAGCAGCAATTGCCTGATCAGTCTGCGCTCATGTTTCATCCAGTGAGATGTCTGTGGAATTCAATCCAGCATCAGAAAGACTTGGCTCATGTCTGCAGTTGAACGGTTACTAATGGTGTAGTTCGTTCCTCATTACCATGCCTCCTAAATGTTACCTGCTATCTCGCAGTCCCAGCCTCACTTTCCATTCAAGCCATGTCTGATTGTGTCCAGAATCACACACACACACACACGGCTGTGTATTCTAATGCTAACAACCTCATTGTGGTCGCTAAAACGCATGAATGCACCTGGCACCTGCCTCCTTGTTGAGAATTAATTCCACACAAATACAACGGCTTTTTATAGAAGACGATGGAGGAGAAGCGTCGCTGGATCTGTGCGGTGAATGATCACATCCAGGTGCTCTTTGGATGCCCGTGCTTATTCCATCTTGTGGAGGGCTCATTGCATCGGTGGGAAAGGGTCACAGAAAATGCACAATTTATATTTTACATGTCAATATGTATTTAAAAGGACGCTGCAAACAATGATCCGGATGAAGACCCTTGTCAATGTCATTTAAAATACATGTTCCCATGTAAAATGAAGGCCTTTTGAGACTATTACACCTATGAATTCAGCCCTTCTTATGATGGAAGAATATTTTTATTGTATAGTGTATAATCAAGTGATTTTAAATCACTAAGTTATCATAAATGTTTGACACTTTAGATTGTAAATGTTAACTTGAATTTGTTTCAACCATCGTTAAGCACAAGGACATTTGAGACTCAATCTAATTATGCCAGAGACAGCCCAGTCATGACTTTATCATAAGCATAAGGATGACATGTTTTAACGGTCACCTGATGGATCAGTCGATGCGGCCAGCAGGAGGCCGAGAGGCGTAATCCTGCCAATCGCTCGGTGTCTGTGTCAGCGGCCTTGTGGCTCTTCATCATCAGAGGCAGTAAAGGAGTCGGAGGACCGGCTGATGAAATGGATGCACTGAGTGTATGTGTGTACACGTGTTCTCCCAGTGTGTGTACACATGTGTGTGTTAGTGTGTGACCATGAGTGAGTGCAGGTGTCTTTGAATGCATGTAGAAGGTCAGGGCCAGTGGCCCTGTTTGACCTTTACATGCATCAAAGTGTCCCGCCTCGTGTCATCGGCCGGGTCGCAATCCTCTGCAGGCTCTAGATGCTCGTTTTAAATGGCTTATCCAAAGTGGTGCATATAAGGATTTATTTTGGATTGCATTTTGGTTTGGGAACGCATTTTATTTTCGGCCAAACTTTAGAGTGATGCAGTGTAAGCTGGTCTATTTTAAGATTGTTTATTATGGGATACCCGCTGGTTGCTATCAGTAATTTATTGTCGTCTTATATTCGAAGAAGCGGCGCTGAATTCTGTCACATTCAACTTAATGCCAAATCCCTTTCATTATTAACTGCCAGCTCTGCTGAGATACTTCAAAGGGATTTACTTGACAGACAATGTGACCCTACCTCATCACAGTGTCTGTCCGCGCTGCAAAGGGAAGTGTGCAAAACAAGAGTGAGAAAAAATAAAATCCTGTGGGTAAGCCTTGATGATCCAAGGCACGGGCCTGTCGCTGGGCCGGGGAGCGTGTGTTTGTGCTTGTTACTGCGGGAATGCCTCGTCTTTCATCGCCCAGACTCGTCACCGTCGCAGCTCTCATTAATTATTCCAGTTAAATGGATGCCGCTCCATCGCCGGATGAGGATGAGACTATTAGTGCATCGAAGGTGCATTTGGCCGTCGTGATTCTGGGTCCTGTAGAGAAGTGGAAGGAGGTTATTACACAATGAGAGATGGCTTGGTCTGGATGGCTGCTGAGAACCATTTAAAAGACGACATATTAGCCTTTTTGCATCTTCAGTAATGCATCTTTTTGCTTTAGTTTTGCTTGTGCATTACCTCGACACCCCATGTGTCTGACTAAGCCTGTTGTTTGGTTGTTGCACCAGATCTTTTTATGTTCTTGGCTGCTTGTTTTATTAAATCTGTTACATGAGGATTGATATTCTCACTGTCCCTGCTAAATACTCATGCATGTTTTATCAGGCCCTGTGAGAATGGATCAGCTCTATTGGTCTCATGGAATTGGCCTAAATTCTTATAGTATTTCATAGAGACATCATCAAAGTGTTTTTGATGACATAGATCCCAGCATATCTGTGTCCAGACCTGTTTATTTTGACATCCCATCAATTCCCCTACAATCCTTTCTCGTCTTCCGACCACTCAAAGCGCTTTAACACGACATGACATCATTCACCCATTCACCCACTGATGAGAGGAGCTACCATGCAAGGTGGCCCATCAGGATTATCTCTCATTCATACACGTAGAACAGCGACAGGAGCAATTTAGGTTAAAGTAACTTTGGTTTTTATACAAGTATAAAGATCCCTCTCTTGTTATGTTCCTTTTTGGTATCCACCCTTTTTAATTATATCATTATATGTGTGAGTATAGAGCAGTGGTCTGAGCACATTTTTCAACTTTAGCTGTTAAATAAAATAAAGCTCCAGGTATTTAATTGCTTGGAGGATAGTTTAAGCATGGCAGCCATTTCTCCTTCGGGAAAACAGAGTTATTGAAAGCCAACATGGTGGTCCATGTGGAGACCCTCAGAGCGCTACAAGGGCCGGGCTGTGGGGTCAACATAATGTGGAGCTCTGTCAGCAGAGCCGGCCCGGCTCCCCTCTCTCAATCTGGGGAAGCCGGGGCTCCAACAGAAACCCCCTCTGTTCCCTCACGGCCGTCACCGCTCGCACAGAAAAGAGACGGAGCCAGAACACTCGAGCCCATTGATGCAGAGAACCAGGCCGCTATAGTGGCTCGCGGGCGGGGGAGGGGGGTGGTAGGTGGGGGGGTATTGCGTAGGGAAAGGACACAAGCAGGTTCTGAGAAAAAGAGCAGATTTTCTGGGCTGTGGGCCGGTGATAAATCAGTGCCCTCACGACTGTTCAATTTCACTATAACACAAGTTGATTTTAATGTTTTACCAGAAACAACTTCAAGTTTAATCCACTAGCGAATAATTCACATGATAACACAAGCAGTTAGTTGTTGGTGTTGTTATTTAGTGACCGGCTGTAGCTGACATGCTCTGTGCCTCTTCAACACGTTCCAGGACCCAGCAGCTTCCTCGACCTCGGAGGCAGACGCTGACGGCAAGGGAGAGACCGTGACCATGAACTACAAGCCCTCGCCACTGCAAGTCCAAATAGGTATCGCAAGCAAACGCCCTGCAGACCCGTACACAGCGTCACGGTAACCAGGGGTTAGCAGAGAGGAGCAACACAGCCCTTTAGAATGGAAGGAATTCAACAAATGAACCAACATGTGCCCCGGGCTCCAGCAGAATGCAGATTAGTGTTGAGGAATATCATGAAAGGTCAAAATAAAACCAAACAATCTGAATGCTAATTAAATTAGCATTGCACCCAGCGTTGCAATTTATTTTACTTAGAAATATTGTTTCCTGAAACTCTACAGTCCACGTGCACAAAAGGCTCAGTTACGTCTTGTCAAACTTATTTAAATCAACTTCACGTTGTTTTGTTTTCCAGGCTGTAAACTGTACAGCAACTAGAGCAGATAGTCACTCAAATTCAGTTTTTGTTTTGAACATATTTTATTACTTTCGGCAACAAACAAAAATCCTATAAATGGGCCTCTGAAGGTCATGAAGGTGAGGTTTATTGACGCATTGACTGATGACCTCACACCCTGTGGTTGCCCAGAGAAACAGAGGGACCTCGCCAGGAAGGGATCCGTGAAGAACGGCACCGCGGGGAGTCCCGTCAACCAGCAGCCCAAGAAGAACGCCAGGACCAGGTAACGCTTCCACCGCCGCGCGTTCGCTACACTTTGCATCGACTAGCATCTCAAGCATGTTGTTGTTTTGCGTCCTCCGCTTGGCGTCACAAGCAAATGCTTAACAAGAGCATAGACCCGGCGCAACCAACAACATGACAACTCATCTGTCTAATCCCACTCACTGGTGGGGGATTAGTGGAAATATAAGAAAGGCTACTGGTCTGCACTCTGTCCCACTGGGGGAAAGATAATCCAGAAACGTCTGACGGCTGCAGATTAGCCCCGATTTGTGTTTCCTTGTGTTCTGTGAGAACAGCGCCACATGCAGGGCATCCTGTTCCCGTCTCACTTGATTTTAAATGTTTTGAACTGTGCCACTCGGTGCAACGCCTCATGTGTCGTGTTTTCAAGTCTTCTGTGTCGTCTGCGCTCATCTTCAGGCTGGTGGTGCCAAACAAAGGCTACTCCTCTTTAGACCAGAGCCCAGACGAGAAGCCCCTGGTAGCGCTGGACACCGACAGGTATGTACATCACGCGGGACGCGCTGCACATCGGTTTAGAAGAGCACGCTCTTTAAGGCCGACCTAAAGGCATGGAAGTTTAAAATAGTTATTTCCAGGCCTGGAAAAGTCCTTGAAAATCCCATAAGTGTAGTAAAAGTCATGTAAATGTGTTATATTCATGTGTTCATGTCGTTCATTTACGCTGAGTTTGAAATAATGAATATGCTTTTAAAAGAAAGACTCAAAATATAAGCAGGCATACATACAGGCATCTATATACATGTTTATTCTTTTAATCAAACTATTGTCTCATTCATTTGAGTCATTTAAGGTTTACTGTATGCTTTGTATTCTCATTGTTAGTTTAAATACTACATTTACTCACTTTTTACTGTTTACACCCAGATTTCACTAAATGTTTGCTCATGGAAATCTGGTTTAAAGTCATGGAAAAGTCATGAAATCCATTGGTCAGAATGTGTCTGAACCCTAAAGGGAGAGGACGGGAGAAATGTGCTAACTTGCAGTTTTGTCGGTCTCAATCTGCCGGATTGCACATTAATCCATATGGCAACTTGGGAGAGTTCTAAACAGAAGGGATCCTAAAAAGGGACAAAGCCTCCCCCGGGGCGCGGGATTAGAGGGGTGAGGATTTGGGCAGGGAAAAGCGGCTCAGAGGGAGCGCTCGTACCAGCAGGTCTCCATCTGACGCAGACGAGTCCCACCCTGTGTGCCGCTCCCCGAGGAAAACTCTCAAGCGAAATGAGAGCTCTGGAAGGCCGAGCTGACATCACGTATTGCTTCATGCTTTCTGAGTCACAGCAGCTGGTTTCAGACTCACGTGCCGAGCCTTTGCACAATGTCGCTCTGTTCGCTGTTGACAGCGTTTGAAAGGCCGATTATTCATTTGGAGGGGAAAAAGCCTGATATTACTACTCCTTCGATTTAATTTTAGAGATAAATAAATACATAAAAACCTTGTTTTTGTCCTGTATGTTGTTCATTCAGCCTCATTAAAAAAAAAGACAATCATTTAGGGATCAAGAGACAGCAGATTGTCACTGTTGCATGAGAAGTAGTTATGATGCCTTCAGTGACTCATAAATACATAAATACTCCTGATGATGTACAGACTAAATAACCCCAATAGAGACCAGATATTTAAAGAAAAGTCTGTCTTACAAACTGGAACCACAGAGTTTGAAAGACGTGTGCCTTTAGCAGACAGGAAGCAGAGGACGGAAGAGTTTGTAGCATTGCATCATGGGAAATGTAGGAGCCAGCATTTCTTCTTTAGGCTTTACTCCCACTACAAGTCGGGATGTCTCCACCTCTCCCAGTGTCCTCTTTAAACATTAGACCTCACCTCACCTGTCTCACTGCTGACATCACCTGTCTCACTGCTGACATCACCTGTCTCACTGCTGTCCCACCTGTCTTTCAGTGACGATGACTTCGACATGTCCAGATACTCCTCTTCAGGATACTCCTCAGCCGAGGTGAGATGTCTGAGGGACCAGGTATCTATACACACATTATACTGTTTCACAGCGTCATTTGGTGAACCCACAAACATCACCACCGATCACCCAGTTCCATTGTCACGCCACTCACACCAGGTACATGTGCACCCGTCCGAAATTAAGGTGTGCCGGCTCCTCCGAGCATTCATAGCCACAGTCATCTGTAGTGCTCTTTCCATGGTGCTCATTCAATCTCCTTTTCATTTCTTCCTCTTTCGAGAAGAGTCTTTTTTTGTTGTCCTGCCTGCACAACCATACTGCTGCCCTCTGTTTCTGTAAACGTGAATTATCGTGAGATCTTTATAATCCACACTGACCTCACAAGGTCGCTCCGAGCTGAAGGATCTGTCGACGTTGTCCTGAAGCTCTGCTGATGCGCCGTCTCCTCCCTTCTGCCTTCTCTCAGCAGATCAACCAGGACCTGAACATCCAGCTGCTGAAGGACGGGTACCGGCTCGACGAGATCCCCGACGACGAGGACCTGGATCTGATCCCCCCGAAGGCGGTCAACCCCACCTGCATGTGCTGCCAGGCTGCTCCCTCCACAGCCTGCCAAATCCAATAACCCCCCCCAAAGAAACCCTCCTGAGGCCGACGCCCGGCCAGCGCGGCAGCGAGGAGGACGGACTATCAGCTGGCAACGGCACCGAGGGGAAACAACGGTTCTAAAGGCCGAGGGGAGAAATGGGGATGGGTGGAGTCGTGAGAAGAGCGCGTTCCTCCTATGGTTGGATCTGTGCGTCTTACTTCTGCAGCGTTGCTTCAGCAGAAACTTTACCTCGAAGGAACACGTCTTTCTTTCGCTTCGTCTTCGCTTGACCATCTCTCGTGGATCTGCTGGTTTTACGAGGACCTCGGCGGGGGGGTCGTGCTCCGACGTGGAAGAACAGACACAAAATCAGTTGGAAACCAGCAGCTGACACGGTGACATCACCGGGACGGTGCATCGCCACGGAGTCGACTTCTTTGAAAGTGTCAGATCGAAGGACAAGGAGAGGGTGGACGTTTTGTCGTGGCCATTGTTTTTTCTTTTCTCTTTCAGCCGGTCTGCTTCGTCTTCCTGTGTGTATATATGTGTGTGTCGGGCATGACGATGACCTGTGCGTGTCTAAATGTGTCCCAGGAAGTCGTTCTAAACCATCCAGCCGCCGGCGAAACACTTAACACTCACTCACAACGCCATGGGAGGAATTCCCAGTTTTCGTTTTCTAGTTTGTCCGTGACACCGAGGGCCGCATAATCGTTTCATATTCAGTTCAAAGAAGCTGAAAACAAATAGTTTTGCATGTTGCCTGTTAACACTGTGTCCTAATGGCCAGCTTGTGCAGATGATTTACCAGTTTTCATCGCCCTCTGAACACATCCTCGTGCCGATGACGCAACATGTGAGGCGTGAGTCGTATATAGGTCTCCGCTGTCAATCAGCGCAGAGAAACCGCTGCGGACGCCTCGACATGAGCGATGTGTGAGAGGAGCACACGGGCAGTCACCACCAGTGAATGTGTCACAAAATACTTGTACTACTACTAATAATAAGAGGCTTAGAACATGTGCAAATACATAGAACGTTGTGCAGTTTTGGCCGTAGCTGTGTTATGGTTTCTGAAGAATGTCTGTAAAGGGATTCCATATTGCTTGGATGGAAATGAAATGGATTGTTTTTATTTTCTTTCAGAAAAGACACACACTTTTAGTTGTACGTGCATTGGGTTTGCGTACGTTCCCCTGGACTCGTCTGGTTCTGGGTCTGAGCCCGTAGCACCGGACACGGCTGTGTATTGTCGACGCTTTGAGTAGGAAGCACTGGATGCACACGGATTATTTGTAATGTTTACATCACATCTCTTCACGTCTACAGATGA